>NC_051159.1:88880485-88929302 GCF_013339745.2 Dermacentor silvarum
ATATCAGGAGGACCTAAGGCAGTGTAAAATGCTTTTCAAGGAAGGAATGCTGATAGGAAGTTCATTTCTGAAAGAAGTACGACAACTGTCTAAATATATTAGGCTTTCTATTCGCCCAGTCTTATGGCAGGTATGGACACCCACACTGGGGATTCCGAAGAATGGGCACGGCAGCCAGCTCTAAACAGCCTCTCGGACGCATAGCCAGTGTGTCAACTAGTCGGCTCGGCAAGAGAGCATCCACAAAGTGGGGAAAGAAACGTCATTCTAAAAACGCAGTTACACTGACCAAAAACACGATAGACGTTGCGAAACGTTTGTGTCTTTTAGAGGCAATAAATAAAACGATGCAAGAACAGTAAGAGGCCCAAGTCGCACAAGACAAATATCTCATTTTACTGGTACGCAAAGTGCACTCTAAAGAAAAAGAGGGAGGGGGGCTCATCACTTTTAGGAGGTCCAATTTGCAATGGCAGCATGGTTACTGTGAACAGAAGCTACCTTACGATCCCGAAAAGTTTCCTACCCTTTGCGTTTCTGCCTTGCGTGCCGTTATTCAAGCCTTCCTGCCACCATGGCGTAAGACCTGGGAGCAAGTCCCGTGTTGACCGGATCTTGCTCGGAACGCAATGTACGGCCACTGCAGTATGCGCTGCCACCACCGATAAGAAGTTTAACGCATAAATTGCGAGAAAGCCTCTCACACAACTGCACGCGTGGGGAACAAAGCAAGCCGTGCGCATTCACTGCGTTCCCAGTGCCGCAGAACTGTCCGTTTTTTTCTCGCAGTAGCTTTCTTTGTGCGGCATGAGTGGTAGGCACTGTGTCCGCACAACTTCCCAAGTCTCCAGTTGACCGCGCCTCCCTTCAGCGTTGGCCGTGAATTCACTTTGCGACTGAAGCAACACGAGGTGGAAATGCTAAAACGCTAGTTTGGAATTGAATAGGGGTTGTCCATTCACATAGAATGATATTCTCTCAAGGCCTTTGCGTTCTTTACTGAGCTTGTCCATTCATACATTATATTTTCTTTGTCTTGTCATTCTCTTTTTAACTGCGCCCTTTCTATATTTTCTGGGCCTCTATTAACCGCAATATAGACACAGTATTTCCTAAAGCGTCGTTCTGAGTGGAACGCTCTTATATTGTGTCAGAAGGCGGATCGGTATTTATTTTCACCACAAGCTCCAGGGGTCCTTTGAAAGGCTTAAGCGAGATCTGCAGCTAAATAAGGCAAGAGAGGTGGGGAAATACATATGAATAAATACCAAACGCGAAAATGATCAATAGTGTTGCATACCACGCCCCTTATTGTGAATGCCGCTCCGAGTGTATTTGGACAAGAATATGAAAGGACAGAATGTGGACGACAACGAGATAAGATGAAGAAGAACGCAAAATTTGAGGAAAGAAGTTGCGTTTATTCGCTAAGCGAAGTAGGGGGAGATCCTTCCGTAGTACACCGAGAGGGAAGTGAATGTATGGGTGTTTTCTTCACAATAAGTGTTATTTGATAATAATACCGTGAACTTGTCATATAGAAAATGGTGGACAGTTTTAAATGCTTAAACATTTCTATTTGTTACCCAAGGAGAAAACTGTCCGTCCGTCCTCCGCGTAAGACGATCGCTTTCAAATTCACCAGGTGTGGAAGAAGACGATAACGAGCGCGTCTCTGTGACCACGTGACGTGTGTAATCAGGCACGCACTAGACACACCCTTTAGTAGGCCAGAACTGTGCAGCAGCCGTGGCTTCGGACCGGAACGTCATCAGCGCACCTGGCGCCGCCACCTGCAGTAGTTTGTTGCCTCATCAGTTCACGCTGCGCCGCCATCCGCAGCATTTGGTGTGGCCGCACCGCTGTCGCATTTACCGTGATGGCGCAAGATGACCGCAGCCGCTGAGCAGTGCTGAGCGTTGAGTGTCAGCACTCAACATTAAACACTCAACAACCGGCAGTGTTGAGTGTGAGCACTGAACACCACGTCGCTAGTATACGAAAAGCTTACGCATCATTCAGATAACTCCCTGAGGAGACTTTACGTAATTTTTTTTGTGTGTGTAAAAGTTCTTTAGCTCGTTTTTTTCCCGGTGAGGTATTTTCACGGATTATGATGCCTCTAAGAGAAGCGACACTTTGGCTTCACTTGCCGCGTCTGGACGCGCGTGTGAATTTTGTTGGATGAGGCTAAGGTTCATTCAAGGTGTGCACATTTTCTGGCCACGGAAATCAAAGTGAGCAGGCCTCGGACTTTCGTCTTTACTTTACATGCCAGAAAATTACAAAGAGCACCTCATGCAACTGTATCAAATGGGAGGGAACCATAGGGCATCTGTTCCAATACCTTCATTTCTACTGCCAACGAGTTAGTGTGCGCTGCTGTCGCAACCCTTTCTCGGGAAGCTAACCTCAAATGCTATCCAACGAATTCGTGTATAGTGTGCCTTTCTTTTCCGCACCAATTATTTGATAATCAGTCGTCGCAGATAACAGTTTCATTTCTTGAAGTAACATTACTTGATGACGAGAACCTTATTAACTAGAGCAATTAAAGGCTGAAATGGCAGAATTTACAAAACTTTACTAATGAAGTTTTGCTAATCATTTGACGGCACATATTGCAACCCACGACTCGTACCTACTGAGTTTGCTAGGCATATCATCTTTGAAAGAATTCTGAAGATGGCACCGGATTCGAGATATGCGCGGCCAAACTAGTGGTCAAAGTGCACTGTTCTTACACTGCCTTTTTTTTAACTAAACGCTGTTTTATGCGTTGAAGAACGAACGTAATAGGAACCATAATGTAGTTTATTGGACACTTTGAAAATTATTATCTGGAAACGGGTGTAGTCCTGAGGATTATTTCTAAGTGCATATGCCTTGCGCTCTCGCCGGCTACAATATTGCAATATGTGCCCTAAAATAAATAATTAAAACGGTAGTTATTACAATTATTTTATTATTTCAATTAGGCATGTTGATTTCTCGTACAGGTTATGTTCGCCTCATCAAGTAATTGAGCTCATACGTTAGAATTGTGTTCCCTGTCATGGGCAATTTTTAAAAATTTGGTGCAGCTAATAAAGAAAAGCTGGTGTATTTGATAAGTCGCCTAACCGTTCCTTCACCTGTTAATGACAACAAGACTCCCTAACCGCATGCTACCATTTTAATGAGCATTCTGTTGCGTATGTGTGAGCCTTCTTGCGTTGCACGTGTCTTGCCCTTTTTCTGTATGTGTTCCCGTGAGTCTAGGAGTGTATGTGGATTTCATTTACTCTGACTCCGCTCTAGACTTTTCGAACCTGCGACGTTAATTATTTAAAAAATGTTTACTATTATTAATACTCTGGCGTGCAAAGTAGTAACTGTAGGTAACTCATTTCTAGGTGACTCGTTGCATGTTGGATTCTTTCCCGCCATTCTGACCAGGTCTCATCTCCATGTTGATCCACGATTCCAAGGTCCTACCGTTGTAATGGCCACTGCATGTATAAAGGAGAATATTTGTTGTGTTGCGCACGGAACAATGTAAGGGCAGAACATTATTAACGCTCTTATGCTACTTAATTCTTACTTCTCCTGAATTATGCGCATACTGAACAATCCCAGCGGGCTGAGAACTTTGTGACCAAAAACGGCAGCTTTACAAATATAAAGTAGAAGCGTAAGGTAAAAAAAAAGGAAGCGCAAAATTCAACGCTTCGCAGTAATTTCTCCCTTCTTCATTGTGAATCATCGCTGATCACTCACGGTTGTTTCGCCAGACTGGTCCTTGAATATTCATGACGAAGTGCGCATAAATATTCGCCAGACCGCCAGCGGTAAAGGGCCAAAGCCCTATCGATCATAGTTTGTAAAAGTGACGGGCTTGTTCGAGCAGTGGTTCGCGTTGCTCTCTTCGGCAAGTATTCGTGCGTCTATTCTCTGGGCGCCTGAGTACCAGGGGACCTGTAGATAGAAGCTCGGAACTTAGATTCAACTGTAACCCAGTATTTATCTCAGGTAGCTATGCAAGTAGAGCTGTCGCCTTATTAGTTATGATGTTAATGTGCTGTCGCCTTAAACATGATCTTGCTTCCGTTGCCTCCGGAGTGCCGACGAAAGTGCATTTATTGAAGGATGTACGACCCGGCTATATATGCATATAGGGCCAACAACACGCTGATTTCTTCTGATTGCGCCAGCGCCGAAGCAGAAGATCGCGTGCCAATTAATGCAATTTCGTGTAAAGCACGCCTGTCGAATCTTATCGGTGTAAGCCTCTATATTGTGCTAATTCGTAGTACCATGGATTGGGCAATCTTGTCTGGTATGATTGCCACAGAAAACGTTTACTTTAAGTTCCACCAGGAAACATAATACGTGTTATCAGCATTCCTTTCTTTTCTCCTTGGTGTTATGTTGCTCTTGTTTTTCATCTGCGTCGCGTGTTCTTCCTACCGTGGTTTTCCTTCTTCCAATAGTTTAGTGGTTGCGAGCAATCTCAGTTTGTGTTTAGTTTAGGAATGCTCAATCTTATCATGAAAGTCATCCTTTCCGATGCGTAAGTCAACAAAATGCAATGCTACCATGCTGCTGCGTTCGGCAAATGCGCCTGGTTTCGGAAACAGCAACAACGCCCCTGGGGGTTTTTTGCAGCGTCGTCCGCACAAAGCCGTGCGTGGAATACCGGGCTTCGTTTGAGCACTCTATAGACAGATTTTCACTCTCTTTCTTGTGTGCGCCCATGTTGGAGCTTCCGCTACAGTCCCGAATATAGCAGGTGTTCCCTGTAAAGACACATATCACCGTCTGTCACGGTTCAGACTTCAAGTACGCGACATGTTTTTGCCATTCTCTGCAGTACTAGCAATTATAAAAAAGGAAAACGTATATTGAGTAGTGGATAAGTTTATTAAGTTACGGCTAATAAGTTGCGGATAAGTATAGGCTACGGATATAGAGAGCTTTGCTGCACCAAATTCCAAAATCACTGCAGGCACTACCATGCTTAAGAGCACTTTTGGACTTCCCCACTGTAGCCCGTAATTGACTGTGCATGTGTTTGTGCGGGTGATTATATTCAGTAACGAATATACACTAATTCAAAGTTTATTATGTAGATACGAGGATCTATTACAAAATGCCCAATTTATTATCCTATCACCTTGACGTTTTTTTTTAATACAGTGTGCATGATTGTATCTTTGACACATTTATTGACAGCACACTAAAATTTGTGGCTGAAGTGAAAAGCCGATACCCGATGCTTCCTTACGACCAGATGCTTTCTTATCACAAAAAACAAGTCTACATACTATACAAAGTGTTCAGTCCCAGGCACTCCGGATTTTTTTAGGCCTTGATTGAAGTCCGTCAACGGCGGAAACTATTTCAATTGCTGGAGACCACATCATCAAGGCTCAAATCGCACTTGAAGCGCTAAGCGCACCTTGCATGTAAGGCACCTTGCCCAGGCTCCTCGCCGCCATCTAGCCTCTCTACCTGCGGACCGACCACGTACCTCATTCAGCCTTTCAACTCCTCCTCGGTGCCTTATTGACAATATCTGGCTTCTGGAAAAAAAAGCTGGCTCTTAACCATCTTCCTTTAATTATATGTCACCCAGCTAGTACAGCTAGAATGGTTGACCAGCAACAGATAGGCAAAAAACACGTCAGCCTTTAATAATAGCTGGACCTCGGAGAGCGCGCGCGCAACCACGAACTTCGTCGTTCTCGCCTCAAGGGGCCAGTGTCACCACGCGCCAACTTATTTGGCGTCATTGCTCCCCTTTCTAAAGCGACCGACCCGGTCGCTTCAAGGGCATGGGGCGAGCAATATGGGCAAGGGTGGCAACATGAAAAAAAAAGAGACATACAGGAATGTACACAATGCTGAAGCGGTTTGTGAGAGTTGCTTATCCCTCGCGTGCGTAGTACGGCTTCATCCGTACTACGTGGACGACTTCAGCACGGGGACGGCGTCGGTTCGAACTAGGGTCAGAGCTTTGAGGCACCACCTCATAGTTCACATCACTGAGCCGGCGTACGACTTCGTAGGGGCCGAAATAGCGGCGCAACAATTTCTCCGAGAGCCCACGGTGTCGGATAGGTGTCCACACCCACACGCGGTCGCCTGGTGAGTACTGGACGTTCCGTCGGGTCCGGTTGTAACGGCAGGCGTCGGTATTCTGCTGGGTGCGGATGCGATTCCGAGCAAGCTGGCGAGCTTCCTCTGCTTTTTCGACGAACTCTTCAGTGGTGTCATTCCTTGTGGTTCCGTGGTCTACCGGGAGCATGGCGTCTAAGGGGGTTGTAACTCGACGTCCGTAAACGAGCTCGAATGGTGTAAACTCGGTGGTCTCTTGCACAGCGGTATTGTAAGCAAACGTCACGTATGGCAAAATTTCATCCCATGTCTTGTGTTCCACATCAATGTACATGGATAGCATGTCGGCCAATGCTCTGTTCAGGCGCTCTGTTAAGCCGTTAGTCTGGGGATGATAGGCTGTGGTCCTTCGGTGGTCAGTATGCGTCAGCGTGACGACTTGTTGCAACAACTCCGCTGTAAACGCTACACCGCGATCAGTAATGAGCACAGCGGGTGCACCGTGACGAAGCACGATGTTGTGGACGAAGAAGCTGGCGACTTCAGCAGCAGTTCCCCGCGGCACAGCTTTTGTCTCCGCATAGCGAGTTAAATAATCGGTTGCCACGATTATCCACTTGTTTTGCAAGGAAGAAGTGGGGAACGGACCAAGAAGGTCCATTCCCACTTGTTGGAACGGCGCCGGAGGCGGATCCAAAGGCTGAAGGAGGCCGGCAGGCTTGACGGGTGGCACTTTACGCCTCTGACAGTCACGGCACGTTCGCACATAGCGCTGAACCGACGAAAATAGGTGTGGCCAATAGTATTTCTGCCGTATGCGCGCTAATGTCCTCGCGAAGCCTAAGTGGCCGGCACAGGGATCGTCATGACACGCCTGTAAAACTTCCTCGCGTAGCGCCGTCGGAACGACGAGAAGAAACGTTTCTTGGCTGTTCTCGAAATTTTTCTTGTACAGGACATTGTTCCGCAGGCAGTACGATGTCAATCCTCGTGAAAGTGGGCGTGGGACAACAACGTCGGCTCCCTCGAGATGTCGGATGACTGGAAGCAGTTCAGAGTCTGCACGTTGGTAGTCAGCCATGCGCACCACGTCGACGACACCAAGAAACGGCATATCTAGCTCCAAGTCGGAGGGTGTCAAGGGAATAGGAGAACGTGACAAGCAGTCAGCGTCGCTATGCTTACGGCCCGATCTGTAGACAACAGTCATGTCGTATTCCTGGAGGCGGAGGCTCCAACGAGCGAGGCGACCAGACGGGTCTCGTAGATTGGCAAGCCAGCAGAGCGAATGGTGGTCACTGATCGCTCGAAATGGCCGGCCGTATAAGTAAGGTCGGAACTTGCTGATGGCCCACACGACTGCTAAACATTCTTTTTCGGTGGTTGAATAATTAGCTTCTGCTTTTGTGAGACTACGGCTCGCGTACGCAATTACACGTTCTGCTCCGTCTTGCCATTGAACCAGAGTAGCCCCGAGTCCTACGTTGCTTGCGTCTGTGTGAATTTCAGTTGCCGCGGTGTCATCAAAATGCGCCAGCACTGGAGCGGATTGAAGGCGTTTGCGCAATTCGGTGAAGGCCTGCTCTTGGTCTTCCGTCCAGGCAAAGGGCACAGCTTGTCGCGTCAGTCTCGTGAGAGGTTCAGCAATCCTCGAGAAGCCTTCAACGAAACGGCGGTAGTAAGCGCAGAGGCCCAGGAACCGCTGAACAGCCTTCTTGTCTTTAGGGTGAGGAAACTCGGCAACGGCAGCTAGCTTTTCTGGGTCTGGTCGTACTCCTTGGGAGCTGACCACGTGGCCTAAAAACTTGAGTTCCCGGAAGCCAAAGTAACATTTTTCAGGCTTGATGGTGAGGTTTGCCTTCCGTATTGCGGTAAGGACACTTCGTAGTCGGGTGAGATGTTCATCGAACGTGCTGGAAAACACAACAACGTCGTCTAGGTGCACTAGACACGTCTGCCACTTTAGTCCGACGAGTACAGTGTCCATCATTCGTTGAAACGTAGCAGGAGCGGAACAGAGACCGAAAGGCAGGACTTTAAATTCGTATAGCCCGTCGGGAGTCACGAAGGCGGTTTTTTCACGGTCACGCTCGTCCACTTCGATTTGCCAGTACCCTGACTTTAGGTCTAACGAAGTAAAGAACTCAGCATGACGCAGACGGTCCAAAGCGTCATCGATCCGTGGCAGGGGGTAAACGTCGCGTTTGGTGACTCGGTTAAGCCGTCTGTAGTCAACGCAGAAGCGGAGCGTGTTGTCTTTCTTTTTTACGAGTACGACAGGCGACGCCCACGGACTTGTCGACGGCTGGATGACGTCATCATTGAGCTTTTCTTCAACTTGACGCTTAATCGCCTCCCGCTCCATAGGTGACACGCGGTACGGGTGCTGACGAACAGGCCGCGCCGACTCCTCTGTAACTATCCGGTGTTGCGTAATGGAGGTGCGCTGGACTTTAGATTCTGTGGAAAAACAGCCAGAGAATTCTGTCACTAGGTCCAGTAGCTGATCCTTCTGTGCATCTGCTAAGTCAGCATTGATGTGGACGCGGGTACTCAGGCTGGCGTGAGTTGTTGCATCCGGTGAAGTCACCTGTAACGTGCCCACATCGGAGAAGTCAGCAATGTCGTTCAGAAAGGCCACAGCTGTACCTTGTGGGACGTGCTGATACTCATGGCTGAAGTTTGTCAACAAAACTTGCGAGCACTTATTCTATATTCGAACAAGGCCCCGGGCGATGCAGATGTGTCTTTCGAGCAACAGCGGGATATTTGCCTCGGCAATACCCTCATAGTCGTCGAATGCGTCGCAGGTTACGAGGGTCAATACGCTACTCCTTGGCGGCACCGTGATGTTCTCGTCGACAATCCTCAAGGCGTTGACATACGTGTCGTCAGTGCTGCTCCCTGCTAAGGCCTGCGCCGTTGAAAACGTTACCAGCGACTTTTGTAAGTTTATGACGGCTCCATTAGCCTGCAGAAAGTCCATTCCCAGAATTAGGTCCCTCGAACAGCTTGGGAGGATAACGAAATCTCCGAGGTACATAAATCCACGAATGCTCACTCGCGCTGTGCATCTTCCTACCGGGGTTAGCAGATGGCCTCCTGCCGTGCGAATCTGCGACCCAGTCCACTCGGTAGAAACTTTCTTCAGCTTGCAGGCAAGGTCCATGCTCATAACTGAGGTGTCCGCTCCAGTGTCGATTAACGCTGTTATTTCTTCGTCGTCTACGGTGACGGGAATGTTCGACGTTATTACCTCTCGCACGGTGTTTGACTGCGTCTGTACGTCTGCGTCGTTCTGTTTTCGTCGTTGTCGTCGTAGTGGAGGATCTTGCGCACAGTCGTCGTCAGCGGCCTCACCTCCGGAGGTCGCTGAACTCAGTTTTCCCGAGCCGCCGGGCTAGGCGAGCGGCGTCTGAGAGCGCCGCGAGAGAAGGCTTGGCTTGGTGATGGTGACCTGTAACGAGCAGGAGACGACGAACGGGGCTCGTGCCATCGTTGATCACCATTGCGACGATTCGCGACGAAACTCTCTATTTCCGGCGGCCGCTCACCAGGTCGTGGACGAGGTGCATTTGGGGCGAATCCTCGGAGCTCCACATGACGATACGGACACATTCTGTAGATGTGCCCGGCTTCGCCACAATGGTAACAAAGGGGCTTGTAGTCAGCGGTGCGCCAGACGTCGCTCTTCCTAGTTCTTGCTTCGGCCATGTGCGGTGTGCTGCGAGGCCTGAAGCTAACGTCCAATTGCTGAGCGGGGTGCACCATGCTATACGCACTTGAGGGTGGTGGACGGCGTACTGCTTCTTCGTAACTCAGTTCAGGGCGCGTTCTTTGCTGTGGTGCCTCGTACTGTTCAGGCACATGGACGGCCTGTCGGACCTCGGCGCGCACCATTTCCGCAATGGAAAGTTGTCCCACAGAGGCAGCGGTCGTCTGCATCTTCTGCAGTTCCTCCTTGATGACAGCCCTGATGAGTTCTCGCAAGGCGCCGACGTCGTTGCCTAAGGTAACGGCAGAGAGCTCCCTTGAAATCACGGCGTCGCGGTTGTATTGCCTGGCCCGCTGTTGAAGGGCCTTTTCCATGGTGGTGGCTTCGTCGTGGAACTCTGCCACTGTCGTCGGCGGATTTCGAATGAGGCCAGCAAAGATGTCCTCTTTTACGCCGCGCATTAGGTGGCGCACCTTCTTTGCTTCAGTCATAGAGGGGTCCGCACGTCTGAAGAGGCGATTCATGTCTTCGACGTACGCCGTCACTCGCTCATTCGGGCCTTGAATTCTCGACTCCATTGCTAACTCCGCCCTCTCCTTCCTGTCCGCCCTGGCGAAGGCATTGAGGAATTGCCGACGAAATTCTTCCCATGACGTCAGTGTCGCCTCGTGGTTCTCAAACCATATTTTAGCGGAATCTTCAAGAGCGAAGTACACGTAGCGAAGCTTACGCTCGTGTGTCCAGTCGTTGACGTTGGCGACCCGGTCAAAATGGTCAAGCCAGTCGTCGGCGTCCTCTGAAGCACTCCCGTGGAAATGATTCGGCGCCCGGATCTGATTGACGACCACGTGCGATGCTGCAGTAGCGGCAGGAGGTGGTTGGTTCGTCATTCTACTCCGTTCGGGTAGCAAACCGTGCTGTGGCTGGAGTCCTTGGAGACGTCGGCTGGTACGTACGTGCACAGGGGTAAGCTCGGCCGAACTACTCGCCGGGCTTAGGTCTGGGGTGCGCTCCGGAGATCTTAACATCGACCGTACCCAGCACTTCCACCAGAAATGTCACCCAGCTAGTACAGCTAGAATGGTTGACCAGCAACAGATAGGCAAAAAACACGTCAGCCTTTAATAATAGCTGGACCTCGGAGAGCGCGCGCGCAACCACGAACTTCGTCGTTCTCGCCTCAAGGGGCCAGTGTCACCACGCGCCAACTTATTTCGCGTCAATATGATATAAGAAGCACCGAGACTACACACACATATACGCCGATGGCTCCGTCCTGCAAAAAAGTTCCACCACAGCTGTCGTCAACCAGCAAAAGTCACCACTGTCTTATTCAAATCGTCTCACCTGACAACATCGACGGGAGCAGAACTCGTAGCTCTTTGCATCGCACTCCACTTTATTATTGATGAACCGACAAACAAATGGTCGATTTTCTGTAAGTCGAAGGCAGCACTGCAGTGCTTACAGTCACTCCTGTGGCGTGGTCTGCATGAACAGCTGGTGTTTGAAATTAGAGAGGCCATACACCACCTGGCTGAGAAAAGACACCAAGTCGTTTTTCAATGGCTATGAATTTAATGTGGTATTATCTGCAAAGCCCTAGCAGAAGACCGCCACCTATCAATCCCGCTTTCTGGGACTGTCACTGAAAAAAGACGGCAGAAAGACATTCCTTTTGGAAAAAGCAGTATGACGTGCTAAGTAGGTGTGATGCTATTACGCATGCTCTTTAAAAGTATGAACTTTCCGGGCTTAAACTATTCAAGTTAGTGCATCCTGCACTAATTGTCTGCTGGCGCAGAAGTGTTATCCAAGCTGAAAAACCTCCACTTGCGCGCGCGCGAATGCCCCACATCTGAATGGAATTAACCGCACTTCAGGCATTCCAATTATGTTTCCTGCATTCTGCCTGAAGCCTTCATTGTATCAAGACTTCCGCAAAGAGACGCGACCCTTTTGTGTAGGCTATTCTTGGCGTAGCGTTTACAGTGCCTACGCATTTGGCATATAGGAATGGCCGACACCGCAGCCTGTGGCCACTGCGGCGACGAGGAAAACATGTTCTCTGTTGTGATCGCAGTACTCTGTACTGAGAGGACTCCCCGTTGTGCTCAACCAATCGGAGCACCAGCCTCTGTCGGAAAAAAAGAGTGCTACAGCATTGACGGGATTTAATTACCATTGCTTCAGAAAACCGCGTGAGTTCTAGTGCGCTTCTTGTGATCCACTGGCTTGTGTGATCACCTTCAGTTAAAATGTCCTTCGTGCAATTTTTTTATATCTCTCTTTTTCTGCCCTCTTTCCAACCCCTATTTCCCCGCCCCCAATGCAGGCCGCCTTATTTCAGAGTTCATGGCACAGAGGCGGGTGCTCTATCGGTAAGGCGTCCCTACCTGCAAGTGGTAATGGAGGTGTTTTCTTTTCAGTTTCACTATCAAAAAAATATATTTTTGCGAGCGTTTCATGACACTTCGGCTCGTGTTTCAAATGTAAAAATCTTGCACGGAAGCTCCTTTGTATCAACACTATCCTAAAATCCTTTACCCCTCCCCCGGTACAGGGTAGCCAACCGGAGATAACCTCTGGTTAACCTCCCTGTCTTTCCTTTACCTTTCTCTCTCTCTCTCTCTCTCTAAAATAGGCATCTTACGTGGTTGAAAATGTTGTTTCAGTTGGCGTTTAACACTTGTTTTAATTTGAAGAGTAGAAACAGTAATAATAAAGGAAATGAAAGTTAACGAAAAGACAATGTGCTGCTGGCGGGAGCTGAACCAATATCTTTCTCATTTCGCGTGAGATGATGTGCCATTGAACTACAGCGGCGACCTCCCTCGCGTCCAGCATGCTTGGGTGCCTGTGTACGCGAACTACACAACTAGCTCTGAGAATGTTATCCAGTGCCACTTACGGCCATGGCGGGCTACATTCACGATAGGCAGTGAACTCACCAGGCGTTAAAATAAAAAGCAATGCCGAACACGACAGTGGCGCCTTAAATTAAAAGGCTTCTTCTTAGTCGTCGAAGATGTTTATTTTGCAGTGTAAAGTTTTATGGGTCCAGAGGTCACGCTCTGTTTGTGGAAGCTCGAGGTAATTGCTCCCAAAGTTCCTCCACTCTCCTGCATTCTCTTTTCCCTCACACTTTTAACCATCGGCGGGCTCATAAACAAGTCCTAATCTCTACGCCAGTTCTCGTCCTGAGACAGCAAACGAATGCAGCGGAAAATAAACACGTGCCACGGCTTACTCAGATAGCAAAGCGGAAGTGGTTAAGTACCCATCCGTGCCTCTAATACCAGCGTTTAACCTTCGTTGATTGCTCGTGCTTCTTAACCTGCCCTGCGCCTTGCGCGCTGTCGGTCTCCGCGAAAGAAGTAATGAAAAAAGAAAAACAGGAAAAAAGATAGTTCTCTCTTCATTGCACACACCGCAGCGTCTTGTCAGTACCGCTTGAGTTAGCTTTTGGGTGTGCTGAGGCCTCTAGCTCCGGCGAGAGTAGTTACGGCATAAGCGGAAGAGCAAAGGTGAGGAAAAATAAAGGTGGGAAAGAAATCATATAAAGCGCTCTTTTCTTTAGGCAATTCCGACTTTAGCGCGTGATCGGTCATGCTACGTAAAAATTTCGCCACGCGCTACTCATTAGTGCGTTATACCAGTTTCTTCAGACTTAGCCATTTCAACTTCGTGCGTGTTTTTTCATAAACACATTTAAATCTGGCAATGTAAAACTCTTGGTGAAAAAAATGAACACGCACATACTTCACTCATTATACAGGCATATTCGCTTTTAGCAGAGTGGTATGTTTCGCTCATAAGTAACATTAATGTAACTGCTGGAGTGAGAAACATTAACGTAACTGCTGGAGTTATGCTGCCCGTTTATTATTGAGTTTTCCAATTGACTATCTCGCTTTGGCGACTCACTGCGCATTTATTCGTTATTTTGTTTATTGTCCGCTTTCATACATATTTGGTTTTATTGTAATTGCTTGCCACTTGCATATTTGATTCTTTTTAGTAGGGCAAATGCTTTTAAACAACGCGTTCTATGGTACAAACAATATGCTAAAAAAGTGACAGCTCAATTTTGCTTTAAAGCGCCCATGGCAGCAATTTCTTGCGGGACGCTTCCTCCCAGGAGAATAGAATTGACTGATTAATACCTTTCGTATCCATCATTATGGCCATTTCAAGTCATAGAAGCTTTTTGATGTGTTTATTGAAAAGACAAACATGTGCAGGGAAGTACCGAAAGAACAAAACCACACCTCGAATCGCCATTCATAGTGACGGATAATTCCTGCTTAATAATATTTTCTCTCATCCACCCCAAATAACTGAGTCCCACTGGGCCAGTTTCAAGACGGCAAACATCCTAGTTGTTCTCGGAAATAAATTGTTGGTTTGTTTGTTGCCAGCTCTGATGTAATTTTCATGCATTCCGGCCAGATAGTTCGCAGCCACGCCATCCTGAGCCCCCCTCTTCTACTGCACTGCAATGTGTGTGTTCTTCATTTGTTCCTTTACCTGTAACTTCCTCGCATCTGGTTTGCCTCTGCTCAGGCTCTCTGCGTGGCTCTTACATCCTTCTATTTATCGTTTACCTGTTTTTCCTGGATAGACTTGGCCTCATGTTTCGTTTAGCAGCAAGTATCGCAGATTCCGCATTCCATCGCTGGCCTTACTTCCACTGCGCAGGTTGCAGCTCCATTTCTTTAGTCGGAATATTGTTACATTGATTCAAAAAGATTAATTATACTTTTTTGAGAGCACAATCACCGACATGCTCGTTTTAGAAAGTGTAGTGGACGTGTAAGTGATTGATACAGATGCGGTGTTTTGAGTGGTGCCAGATGTTTACAAGCAGCTAATAGCCCAACGATAGGCCCACTTTCCTGCCGCCATTTTCTTTCCTAGGTGGCCTAGTGTTCCTAATTTTGACTTCTTGAATTGCTTTATTCAACGCGCAGGCCTTCTTTTTTTGGCAATAATTTGCTACTGCAGCATTCTAAGGACACTAGACATCGCGGCCATCGCGGCAGAAGGACGCCGAATACCGATGGTACAGAAAATGTGATGTACTGGCGACAGGTGGAGCAGTCGGGAGTTTGTCGGCAACCAATGAGGTTTTTACAGCGTCAGCTGTTATGAGCTAATTGCAATAGCCGTTTCGGTTCACGATGGTGTCCGCCGCCGGTGTCCGGTGTCCCCAACCGCTATCGCCAGAAATGAAAAAAAAAAGTACCCAAATGACCACCGGGATTGAACCCGTACCGGATGCGCGGGAGTCAGATATTCTACCACTAAGCCACGCAAGCGCTTGCAATCAGGCAGTGGAAAAATGCCATATAAATGCAACCTAGCGCGATGTGAGATGCGCGCCACGTAGCGTCTATACGTGCTCCATTTGCATTGCATTGGCAATTGCATCAGGTGGCACGCCATGTAGCAGTTGCATAGGTAGCATTACAAGGTAACGCTACCTATGCAATGTTTCTCGAGGAAGAAAACGAACAGAATTGGGATGTATAGATATTGATGTAATGAAAAACATGTATGGCATACCTCAAGTGGGCTAGGTGACTGTCACCGTCCCGTTTCAAAGGCAATGCCAGTATATCATAAGCATCATCATTAGAATCGTATCGTGCCATTTGGCACGCCATGTGACATGCGAGCCGCGTAGCTTTGATAGGTACAAAATTTCCTTTCCTGTTCGGTAATATTCCACCACGTGTCCCAACATGTAAGTTGCATATAGCAGTTACATGCTGCCTGTAACTGGACCTGGTTAACTCAATCAGGCTAGATGACTATGTGTCATCAGCCTGTTTTGAAGATGCCAATAAATCATCATCATCAACAACAACAACAACGTACCGTGCCAAGGGTGAAGGGATGTAAGATGTACGCCACTTATTAGGAATACCTCTTCGGTACACGTTATGGCTCCTCTTCGCAAGGTACAAACCACTGCTGAAGAAGCTAATCGTAGATCTACGTGCGCGGCTGCAACCAGGCTCAGCAGACTGCTGTGCAGAGAGCAGTACAAGCCGCAGCTCGCCATCGACGCCGGGTGGGCAGTCCAGATCGTTCTCGTGAAAACGAGGCGAATAGACTTCACCGCGAAGACCCTGCTACGCGTGGTGCCGAAATTGGAGCTACTCTTGAGCCACTCCACTAGCTGACGCTGTGACTGTGCTGCGAGTGCCGCACAGGCCTGTGACTTTTTTTTACGCGCGATGACGTCATAGGCGTCAGTGGCGGGGAAGTTCTCAGTAGAAATATTACGTTGCTTATAACATCTTTACTGAAACTGGAAGCTCGTGTATAAAATTGCTACCTCAATTGAGAAATTGTTGTTCCCATTACCATACGCTGTATTGAGGAATCTAGGATAAATATGGTCTGGCTATAATTTCACAGATTGGCACCAGCAGGTGCAATCTGAATTGTGCAGTCTATTCGCGCCGTTGTTTCTAATTCTTTTCTTTTTAGAGCGCCGCTCTATGGCACCTGCTCCTGCGGCGAGCGTTGGCGTCCCTCGTAACCGAGTGAACGAGCACAGCGAAGGATGACAGAGCGAACGCGGAGCGCAGCCACCGATGAAAGACGGTGATAGTGAAGAGAACACGAAGAGGAAAGCGGAGGAGGAGGTTGCAGCGGAACCGTGAGTTGGTAAGTGGAGGAGGAGGGTTTGGCGAAAGCGTGAGAACAAAAGTGTAGTGCCGCACAAGACGGGCTCTGCGGTGACAATGGCTACAAGATGGCGCCAGAGTAGAGCGTGCCGTCGGTTCACCGATGACGACATCAATACTATATATGGAAACAAAGCTCTTCATGAGCGGAGTCTGCAGTGGCTGCTGTGAATCTCTCCTACGCGTCACCCACGCGCTGCCTCTCGCGATCTCCCAATTAGCTAGTCCGTCGCGCCACACTTCGCTCCGTTTGCAACGTGCCGCATGAGACAGATTCTCCGCGCCAACCATTATATCGCGAAATGAAAACATGTATAGAACTGCGCTCAAATTTAAATTTAGCATGAGGAAGTATCGTAATCTTCGGTGATATTTTTTTGCCCCTCACACCATTTTATGTAAATGGTAAGCGCGTAGTAAAGGAGGTAGTTGTAAGATAAGCTCATGTTAAGCTGGAAGAAAGGCATTGATTCAGCCCACTGTCTTCCATGGTCTTCTTGTGTCCGCCACCTGACCCGATGTATTTATTATCGCCCCATCTCACCCTCCCATCACCGCTTACTACATACCACGCGAGCGCCGCTCCAAATAATTCGTTGGTCTAACAAATACGCATCATGCGAACTGTGTCGCGAAAGTTCTTTTTTACAGCGGAGCTGTTATACGCTTGTTTCCAGCGAATCACTGCGTGCGCAGACCGAGCGAGGAGACCAAAACTATCATCATCAGGAATGACTCGAGCGTCGTCGTCTTCTTCCACAGCTAGCTGGTTGGCGCCCCTCGGCGCAACCGCACGCGCTCGTGCCACTGCTGTCCCGTTCGTCGTCGTCGTCTTCCACAGTTGGCTCACTCGTAGCAAAAAAAAAAAAAAACTGAAAAAAGCCAATGTGTGTAAGTATCTGGCTGCTGATGTCACGCACTACATAGGCACGTGATCCCAGTTGCGTTCCGGTCGTGTGATGGGTAGGCCGTGTATTGTGCGGACCGAGGATGCACAGCATGCCTACGAAGAAGGATGGCGCGAGCAGACGCGGCAATGGGCGCGAAGGCGGCGGTAGGCTTCTAACACCGAGTTCATGTCGGTCGACGGTTCTAGTGCGTCGCGTAATCTCACACCGGAGAAAGAATAGCGTGCCCGTGATGACCGATGTCGACAACGCAAGCACGTATGGTCATGCCGGTGGTGATAGGACGGTACGGACGATGACCGGGCCGCTAACTGCCAAGCGTTTGCGTATCGCGCGTCAGGACCCGGAATACCGCGTGGCGTAAAATGCTAGCTGTAGTCACTTTAGTGACAAAATAATAAATATGGTACGAAATGATGATTCATGTGGTATGTTGCTTTATTTAAATCAGTATAGTTTATCATGATACATACAGCTCCACTGGTCGTCCACCTTCACAGAGTGGAATGGCACTGATAATTTTTTTTGCATTTTTCCAATTGATCACAAGTTCTAAAGCTTCGGGAATATCATTATAGCCCGACCAATGGCAGGTTGTGGAGATGAATGACCCTAGCGACTTATTCGCAATAAAATAACATTTTGCACGCGCCTAAGAATTTCAGCTAGGAAAATCCCAGCGAGATCAAAGAACAGCTAAATAAGAGGTGCAAAAGTAAGGAAGGTAGAAAAACGCTTTCATTGATTCGGTGATAATGCGTTATTATTCAGCGATCTTCGCTCTGTATGATAGTCGAGCGGCTTGAGACAACCACACGATCAGTGTGCGCCATAATTTCCCAATGTACCTGCGTGATACAAGGTGGGGATTCAGAATACCGTTTTCTCTTATGCGAGACCACCAGAGGCAATTGACCCTTACGCCTGCTTAGGCCACTGAGTAATCCTTTTCATTAAAGTTCATTCCTCTCTCTTTAAGTACGGAAAATTGTGATTGGCTTGTCCTTCGTTATACTTTTCGGGGCTACGACGTTGATAGATTAAGTTGCATCTACCTCCATCACCCCTGCGTGATGTGACCCGGTGTTTTCGAGCATGTTATTTCGCTCGTTTGAGCCCATCGCGAGTACTGGTCGGGGGCTTCCGGAGTCGTATGTCTGCGTTTTTCTCCGTTTGTTGCAGTTTGTCCTATTCTCGTGCTAGAGAGCTCGGGTTTGTCACAAGGTACGACAATATGGTTGTTGTTGTAGGCAGGGCCATTATTTCATTTCTCATTGCAGAGTTTACTATCCCCTTGTTGAAGGCTTCGCAGCCCCAAAGTGTGCAACGTGAATAACGGAATGTTAATACGAAAACTCACGTAGTAATCCCGTGACTAACTCGACCAGGCCGGAGTCTCAAACGGGGGGCACTCGCTCAAGAAAATCAGTTCATCAAAACTAATTTGCACCCTTCCTGTAAGATGGGCTTCTTAGCCTAAGTGAGATGATGACATCAAACACCCTTAGACAATTGTGATGCTCCTATATTTTGTATATTCGTCTTTTGTGTGTCTCACTCTGTATGGGCGTTCTTCTCTGTTTCTGCGTTTGTGTCGTTGCTTGTGAGCGACAGTGAATTAGGCAGATACTTTTTCTATGTGATATTGTGTGTCTTTACGCATGCATATAAGCGAGATCAAGTTCTCTGAATTTCTTGGGCACACACACAAAAAAAATCTTATTAACACAACAATCACATATCAATCATATATATTCAATATTCAATCACATATCCTAACTGCTACCTTGCTCTCTAGAGACGGAAAACAGTGTACGTTAGGGCATGGCAGGGAATCTGCTTTTTTGTCAGTATACATCAGTGTAGGAGAGGTTGGGATCATAACTGATGTTCTTACTTTTTGTCGCTTAGCCGAACATTACATATGCAAAGTAGGATGACTGAAAAAAAAACAAAGTAGACAGCATATGAAAAAAATACCAATATAATTCACTACTTGCAAAGGCATATTTCAGAGAAAGCCCAAATGAGCACATTGTACACCTCAACACACAATTTACACAACAATTAATGGTAGGCCATAACAAAATGAAATGAAAATAAATCTTTAGCGCCGTCTCTTGCAGCTGACATCTGTCTCAAGTAAGCACTGTAAACAATACAGTGATCACACTGGTGATCATTTTTAAGTTTTACAGAATTCTTAAAACTCGCCTGGGGCAGGTAGCATAATTCTTGTTCTTTAGGCGGATTTCTCAAAAAGGCTGACATTACTTCCACGAGAAAACGAAACACATCATCCAATAGCTGACAAATTTTCTCACCGACTCGTTAATTAATTTTTAGATGGCACATACAGCAATCCATGAATTGTAGCCGGTGAAGTTGCAAGGCATGGCCACTTGGAACGAATTTTGAGGATGGCATGGGTTTCCAGATATGCGCCATGAAACTAGCCTGAAAAATGCGCTCTTGTTCCACGTTACTACTTAATCAAACGGTCTGTTACATATTTAAGCACAAAATTAACTAGAACCCCCCCCCTCCCCCCCCCGTAATTTGTCGCACATTTTGGCAATAAATATCTCGACAATGGTGTCATCCTGCAAGTTAATTCTAAGTGGATATGTCTTGCCAACCCACCGGCTATAATCCATAAACATACTTAGAAAGTTACTTAGTGATTTTTAATTAGTTGATTATGTGTTTCGATTTTCCTGCAATTATTTTCCGCCTCTTTGAATAATCCTGCTCAAGGACTAGAATTAAAATGGTATGTCCCACAAGTGATTTCTAATATTTCTGTAAAACTTAAAAATGATCACCCGGTATATATTAAAAAATCACCCAGTATTACGGTTTTACCGCAAGTAAAATAATCAAGTAAATTTCACTCTTCGCTGAAACCACGAACTGCAGCACCAGGATATTTCCGCCTTACCGATCTCCGCATTTTGTTTCGTCCCGGTGCTAACTTATCGTTGTTTCAGCTTCCTGACATTTCTTCCACTGCGCATCGGACGCGTATTCGTGTGACAATGCGTTCATTCGGTGTTATTGTTAGCGGTGACGGCTTATCGTGGCGCTGAAATGGTGATAACGACAGAAACAACTGGCACATCAAAGCAAAGAAAACGAGCACACAACTAACATTGGGATGCTGTCAATGATTCCGTGGCTCTCTGAGTCCTCGTGTGTACATTTCGCACTTCCTAATTATGTTCATGTCGTTTCTGTTCGCAGGAAAATCAAACAAAAATTTCATTAGGAGCTTAGAATGGTATGGTGAAATATCTGAAAGCGAGAAAATTGTGCCCTGATATAAGGTACGCAAAACAAAACAGCACCTTATAGAAGGAAGGATACAGGGAGTGGAAGGCGAGAGGGTGGGCCAAGAAAAATTGAGATTCGGCTTTTCCAACCTTGTTGCAAGGCTTTGGTGAGAGAAACCGAAAGAATCCATTTGTTTGTTTTCTTCGCGCATTGATTTCGCTTCTCATTTACTTTACTCCACCCATTTTTTACTTTGTTTTTTTTTTTTCATTTTTTATCATTCCCATTTTCCGCAGCCATGGACCAGCGCAGAATGAGACCGTCGTACTGCGGACAATTCTCGAGTCGCAAAATTTTAAGGTTGTCGTTGTGGTATATCTGGCTCGTTTGTCGTATTCTTTTTTCTGACATTATGGGTCTTTCGCAGGACGCAAGAAGATCATTTCCCTGTTCACATATCTGGCGTGGATTTTTGACACGCCCTGCTCTTCTTTTATTTTTCAGAGCAAATTATCTTACAATACTTACCTCAGAAGCCATCGCTGGAGGGGGCTACGACTGTATAGTTGCAGTTCTTAGAGTCGAAAAAACCTGCATGAGCGACTCTAGATCTAATAAGTGATAAGTGCGATTATGTGTATTAAACTAGTCAAACGACCCAGCACAGAGAAGAGACGTGGCCCACGCCACGAGTCGTTGTGCGTGCCACGTCTCTTCTCTGTACTTCGTCTTTTGACTGGTTTAATACAAAATAATATGTACCAACTGACCCTGATCGCAACTCTACTGCGAATATGTGTTGTGATTGTGTAGATGTTCACTGTTTCTCTCTCTCTCTCTCTGTTTCCTTCTTAGATTTCTACGTCTCCGTCTTCCCCCTCACAGTGTAGGTAAGTAAACAGGACTTTCTTTTTCTAGTTAACCTCCCTACCTTTCCTCTCTTTCATATATTTCTCTCAGTCTCTTTTGTCATTATGGGCCCATGTTGTCTGTCCGAGTGGAGGCGTTCGGCGTGTTCGCACATAGCCTTCTTGTGATTCTAGGCAGGTAATCCATCTGCAGGAGACATGCCTTCCGCCAGCTGTGGCTTTTATAATTTAGTTTTGGAGTTTGTACCTCGAGTGGCCTTTTGAGCAAGCATTTCAGACGACTTGTATGTTGTATATGTAGCGGCATCCTTCTTTTGCTTCTTTAATTTTTGCCTTCAACTTGTGTAGTTAGAACATTACCCTTGGCACAGCCGACTTGGCATACTTGACTAAATATTATCTGCGCTTTAACAATACTTGACTAGCACTGCCCAGTGGAACAATAATAGCTGATTGCTTGTTCGCGCATTTAAAACACTCTGTCGCCTTCTCTTTTGTGACAAAACGCAATTATGACAAAATTCATGTAAAAGCCTTCTAGCTTCGGGGGGAAAGGAAAGGTTTGCTTTGGGGGCGTGTACAAAACATTTTGTGAAACCCGCTCCAGCTCTATTTGTTATGCAGGAAGATTCTTTAAAATATGCTTAAGATTTATTTAATTTAGACACCTGAGATTTAACTGGATAGTACATGTGAGGAAAAGCATTGCGCAGTGGTTTACCGTAAGTGCCGCTGAAGCTTTCATTCTCCTTGGGCTCGACATCTCGCTGTTCAGCGGCAAGACAAAATGGGGATGCAGATGGGGTAGTGGGATGTCGTTCGTATGCGTGACAGTTTCTGCGCAAATTTTTGCTGATGTTTTTCCGGTTTAACGTCACCCTTAGGTTGCTCATTATATTTCTCCCACTGTCCAAATTTCTTCACTTTTCCCAATGGAGCCAATCAGTCCACTTCATTTGCGTCCTCTTTAGTTATGCTATATTGTATTGCAGATTCTTTTTATTATATGTTTTGCAAACTACTGGTACGATGTGCTAAGGACTATATGAGGTTTGGCTATTTTGAGAAGAGTCCTCGTATTGTCGCGTCATGAGCAGGAGCAAGAGCAAAACCCTATAGTTTTCCGCCCCCGCGTCCCCCGGCCTTCACATACAAAAATAAGCGCAAGAAAATACATTTGTGGTACAGCGTCATATGCGCTACCACATGCCTTCCGGTACTACATACCTTCCACATGCCTGCCTAGCGCAAGAACAGTGAGAAAAAAAAAAGAAACGTGTGAGAATAGCCATTCGCAGCACAGAAAGTGCAAGCGCTCCACTCGACATGAAGCAGTTCATCATGCGGAAATACTATTTCAGAACGACCGCTTTTGTATCAAGCACCCAAACTAACCAGAGGCCGAAGGCATATTACTGAAAAGCGGAGTACACGTTCCATAGAAATTCCATAATGGGCAACCTAGTTCGAAAAGAGAATAGGAACTGTACGTGTTCTAAACACTTCAGAACAAGAACACAAGACGCCAACTTGACGCAAATGACACTGTCCTCTTTTTTATGATGATCGAAAGCTAGCCTTCCCGCGCCTAGCAGGAAATGTGACTCAAAAGGTAAGAAAAATCCGGGGTTGGAGGGGTTTGGAAATACAGTGACCTGTTGGTCTCCAAAATGAGAGAGTTGAAGGTAATTCATTGCGACATCCAGCAGAAGCAATTCCTCCTAGCTCAAGGAAAGTATCCCTTGTTGTGTGGACACTTTCATTGCGCTCCATAAGTTGCGCTAAGTTTGGCGCAACTTATGGAGGCCCTCAAGCTACGGGAAAAAACTTGGGGATGCCTTAAGGGCCAAGAGTCTGGTGCACTGTCACAGTCATCAGCTCTCAGACTTTCGCTACTGATCCTAGGCGCACCAGCTATCGAAACCTTAAAAGTTCTGAAGTTGATCTGTAGAACAGCTGCGCGCAGCGCTTTTGCGCAATGTGTAATACTGAACGATCACGTGCTGACGAGTAACTGAGCTCTTGTATGCATGTGACTATGGCGCGTCGTCATATTAACGTCAGCTATCTTTCGGTAGCATGTCCATTGAAAAAGCATGTCTTGGCGTCAAGGGCAGGATGGAGCACTCGAGTGAGTAAGCTCCGAATTTAGGACTTTCACGAAGACACAAGGCAGCAAAAAAAACTCTGCAACTGTTAATCTACTTCGGTTTTTTTTTTACTATTGGGTGCGACCGCTTTACCCAGTGTTGAAATGCCCAAAACTGCTATTCAATTGTGCATCTCATTTAGCATTTTCTTCTCTATCGCAGGGCAGTAATGCTTACTCAAAGGAGTCTTAAAGGCGTCCGTTGACGTAGAGAAGAGTTTCAAAATTCAACAGAAAACTTCATAGTTTGATTATGCCTGAAAAAGATTCACTGACGATTACGATACTTCCTAATGCGAAATTGGAGCGCTGCTGTATGCGTGTTTTCATTTCACGATATATTGGCCTGCGCGGACAATGTCTCGTGCGGCACGTTGGAAACGGAGCGAAGTGTGGCGCGACTGCCTCGCTAATCAGTAGGTGGCGATAGGCAAGGAATGGGTGACGCGCGGGCGCGATTCATAGCAGCTGCCGCAGACAGACATCCACTCATGCAGCGCGTTGTTTCTGTATAATGTACCATTGGATGCACTCGCCGCATGCCATCGGGGAACAGACGACGGCGCGCTACTCTGGCGCAATCTCGTAGCGGTCGTCGCTGCAGAGGCGGGACTACGCTTTTCTTCTCACGCTTTCGCCATACCCTCCTCCTCCGCTTTTTGTTTCATGGTTCGTCTCTGCACCCTCCTCCTCCGCTTTTTGTTTCATTGTTCGTCTCTGCACCCTCCTCCTCCGCTTTTTGTTTCATGGTTCCCCTCTGCACCCTCCTCCTCTGTTTTTTGTTTCATGGTTCCCCTCTGCACCCTCCTCCCCCGCTTCTTGTTTCATGGTTCCCCTCTGCACCCTCCTCCACCGCTTTTTTTTCATGGTTCCCCTCTGCACCCTCCTCCTCCGCTTTTTGTTTCATGGTTCCCCTCTGCACCCTCCTCCTCCGCTTTTTGTTTCATGGTTCCCCTCTGCAACCTCCTCCTCCGCTTTTTGTTTCATGGTTCCCCTCTGCACCCTCCTCCTCCGCTTTTTGTTTCATGGTTCCTCTCTGCAACCTCCTCCTCCGCTTTTTGTTTCATGGTTCCCTCTGCACCCTCCTCCTCCGCTTTTTGTTTCATGGTTCCCCTCTGCACCCTCCTCCTCCGCTTTTTGTTTCATGGTTCCCCTCTGCACCCTCCTCCCCGCTTTTTGTTTCATGGTTCCCCTCTGCACCCTCCTCCTCCGCTTTTTGTTTCATGTTCCCCTCTGCACCCTCCTCCTCCTCTTTTTTGTTTCATGGTTCCCATCTGCACCCTCCTCCTCCGCTTTTTGTTTCATGGTTCCTCCCTCTGCACCCTCCTCCTCCGCTTTTGTTCATGGTCCGTCTCTGCACCCTCCTCCTCCGCTTTTTGTTTCATGGTACCCCTCTGCACCCTCCTCCGCTTTTTGTGTTTCATGGTTACCCTCCTGCACCTCCTCCTCCGCTGTTTTGTTTCATGTTACCCTCTGCAACCTCCTCCTCCGCTTTTGTTTCATGGTTCCCCTCTAGCACCCCTCTCCTCCGCTTTTTGTTTCATGGTTCCCCATCTGCCACATCCTCCTCCGTCTTTTGTTTCATGGTTACCCATCTGCACCCTCCTCAGCTTTTTGTTTCATGGTCCCCTCTGCACCTCTCTCCTCCGCTTTTATTTCATGGTTCCCCACTCGCACCTACTCTCCCTCTTTTTAGTTTTATGGTTCCCCTCTGCACCTCTCCCTCCTCCAGCTTTTTGTTTCAATGGTTCCCCTCTGCACCCTCCTCCTCCGCTTTTTGTTTCATGGTTCCCCTCTGCACCCTCCTCCTCCGCTTTTTGTTTCATGGTTCCCCTCTGCAACCTCCTCCGCTTTTTGTTTCATGGTTCCCCTCTACAACCTCCTCCACCGCTTTTTGTTTCATGGTTCCCCTTTGCAACCTCCTCCTCCGCTTTTTGTTTCATGGTTCCCCTCTGCAACCTCCTCCTCCGCTTTTTGTTTCATGGTTCCCCTCTGCACCCTCCTCTTCCGCTTTCCTCCTCGCGCTCTCTTTGTTGTCGCATTCTTTCATTGCCTGCTGCGCTCCGCGCTTGCTCTTTCATTCTTCGCTGTGCTCGTTCGCTCGGTTACACCGAGAGACAACGCCGACACTCAACGTAAGAGCGGGCGCATTTTTTTCAGAGCGCAGCCTAATAGCTGCGCTCTGAAAAAAAGTTGCAGTGGCTTAGCTCGGCTATGCCAGGATATACGTAGCGTTAGCAAAGGTTCAGCTGATTATTCTTAGCTTTCCTGGTTGTCTCCTACGCTCAACCGCTAATTGCCAGGCAACTACTTCGGGATCCGACGAGTCAAGCTTCTCCGTTCTTCTGCGCTGTTGAGCAGCATTTGCGCTCTCCTTCTCCATGGCTATACCACACTGGCAAACGCCAGTCAGGAGCGCAGCGGCTCCAGCGCAGTGTCAGACGGCGACTGCACAGCGAGCGCGCGCCGGCGCCAGTGCGTCTACCACGGCTACGACGTCACTCCTCTGGAATGCGCAGACCGGCGGCGGTGAGTCGCGCGCGGCGGCGGCGGAGTGCGCGAGAGGTGCCGGCTCCGGTGGCTCCGGTGCGCAAGCCGCGTGACATCACTGATCCTTGCGCATGCGCAGCACGGCTCTTGATGTGCCGCGCGAAACGGGCTTGGCTAGACCAGTGTAGCTAACGCTACAAAATATTACCATTACACTCTATGAAGGTGGATGACCAGCGGAGCTGTATATATGGTGATAAACTATATTGATTTAAATGAAAACACATACCGCATGAATTGTCATTTCTACCGCCTTTATTATTTTGTCCCTAAGGTGACTATAGATAGCATTTTCCGCCTCGTGGTATTCCGGGTCCTGACGTATGACACGCAAACGCTTGGCGTTAGCGGCCCGATCATCGTCCGTACAGTTCTCCCGCCGCCGGCGTGCCCATACGCGCTTCTGCTGTCGACGTCGGTCTTCACGGGCCCGCTGTTCTTCCTCCGGTGTGAGAATACGTGACTGACCAGAACCGTCGACTGACACGGACTCAGCGTTAGCAGCCTCCTGCCGTCTTCGCGCCCATTCCAGTTTCTGTTCGTGCTGTCGTTCTTTCGTAGGCATGCTGTTCTTCCTCAGTCCGCACAATACGCGGCCTACCCATCACATGGCCGGAACGCAATTGAGATAACGTGCCTATGCAGTGCGTGACGTCACCGGCCAAAGAAATACACCCATTGACTATTTTCAGTTTTTTGGCACAACGGAACCAACTGTGGAAGAAGAGGATGACGACGAGCGCGCGAGCGCATTCACGCGGTTGCACCGAGGGGCGCCAACCAGCAAGCTGTGGAAGAAGACGACGATGCTCGAACCATTGCTGATGATGATAGCTTTTGGTCTACGCCGCTCTGTCTACGCACGCAGCGATCCGCTGTAAATTGGCATATAACAGCTCCGCAGTAATATGTGTCAAATGTTCGCTCGCGTTCACAGGCACGCTCTCTTTATACAGTAACAGTAAGGAAGAAATTAAGGGGCCAATAGTACTCAAGAAGTACTGAATTGAGTTTAAGAGGATGACCATGACGGTAAGTTCGACACACAAGTGCAGGAAATCCACAGAAGAGAGCATAAAAAAACACGCGCAAAGGATCACAAAAGCGCACAGTTGCATGAACTGGTTAAAGTAATGAAGAGTTCGAAAAGACGCATTTTAATTTAGCAGTTTTGCAGACCTGTGGAGCAAGACAACGACATGTAAATATATAACCGCATAACATAGGTCATACATGTTAACATAACAACAATAAACGTGTCGACATATATGTGGTATGTATTATTGATAGATCGGTAAAAGCAGACCCAAAGATTTATGAGAAAGATAAAATATGGATATTTTCCAAGGTTTTTAACGTGGCAGTGCTTTTTTTATGGTCAACAGCTGTTCGTTGAGGACAGAGTAGTTATTTTACTTTCATGGTGACGGGTCACCGGTCTAAGAGCATTAAATCTGATCTCAATGTTGGCGTTGAAGTATTTGTAACACTGAGGTTTTCTGCTTCTTATCAGTTACTTTTCCTCAAAGAACAAGCCATGGGGCACCACATTGACACTGAGCAGGAACTGGTGAAATTGCATAACGGCACGTCAGTGGCAGTTCTAGCGTAGTAACGAATTTGTCATTTCAAATAAAGTTTCACAGACAAGTAAACGAACGCCACCACGCATTGTGCTTGACCCCGTCTCCGACTCGCTTTTTTGTGCACAAAACAATACAAAGGAAACAGTGGAACTGAGTAGCTTTGTAATAAAACCACGTGAAACGCGGGAAATGATGGAGTAACGTTGTTGCAAGCGCACTCAAGCAGTCTATAGAACCTACATCGTGAAGTGGGTGATTGTTACTACGAGCACGTCGTTGGCGTTCGATGCGAGAAGAGAAACATCCTACGATGTATCCGTAAAGCAATTGCTTTTTCTTCTCTCGTTTTCTTTCGCTTTCATGAACGGCACTGCAAACACCACCGCTGTGGCTGAAATCATAGGTGCCACTCAGGTCTCAGCGCTGCGAAACGTTCGCGTTCCCCAGGAATTTGCTGTCGACGACACGGTGCCATATCGAACAAACTGTGAGAGCAGCAAATATTTGCGGATCGCGTACATTTTTCTTCCTTTTTCCGTTGGAAATACTTCTAGATCACCTCCACCAACTGAGTTTGGCGGAGCGCATGGAATTTCAATCGCTTGCAGACGGCGGAAAAGCGATGCTAGCTTCAAAGCATCAAGTTTCAGATGCAACTCTGTGCTGTCGCGACATCTGGGGATGGCAATTCGTGGATTCTTCGGTATACAAAATAGCGTGAACTGCGTTACACGCATATTTCCGAAGTGCATGTCGGTAGTTTTTGTTCAACATTCCTTGCTGTAAGAAAAGTATAAACGCATACGCACACTTACTCGATGGCAATTAACTCCACACTGTGCAGCACAGTTCTGTAATGCTATTTGCATGCAAGTTTCTGTCTGTGGAAATTAATGTTGGCAGTCCACCTGAACGAAACCGAAACATGTCAGCCGAACCGACAGGCTGAGTTTATGTGGGCGATTTGTGGATTTTCCGCCTTATGCATCTACCTGCATCACGATGACAGCCGCAGAATTGGGAAATCTAGAATGCTGGTACGTTGTACCCCACGAATGCTCACTCACGGCAGTTATGAGGGAGCGCGTCTGTGTGTCCTCTTAGTGTTCTGTCATCTCATAGCTCTTGTTTTCCCAATCATGAACTACCAGCTAGCCAAACTATCCATTCTATACTCGAATAACATATTTGCCTTACCCGTGTCCCTAATATCGCACATAGCGACTTTCACATTACAAGATAGGCGTTGTATAGGCAACTCTAGCTTCACATGATAATTCCAAGTTGGCCGTTTACCAAGGAAGTGGAAATCTTAGTGCGTAGCGTTGAGTTTGCTTTGGAGTTATTGAAAGCAGTGATAGTAAAAATTGCATCAGCAAAATCCTGAACAGGAAAGTTGATGTGAATTCATCGTTAGGAAAAGCGCAAAGGGACATGTACGATGAAGCAATCCTATGGCGGCCTGCAGACAGAAGAACTTGAAACGACAAGGCGCAGAGGGAGTGAAGACAATAAAGAAGAAGTGTGAGATAGAACAAAATAGAGTCTGTGTTGTGCAGTTACTAAGTGCAGTTTTATTATATATTTTGGCGCAGTCGACTTTATACGATTCATGATGTGGGTAACCTTCTTCGTTCAGCCAGGCAAAGACAGCCTCGTCTTCACGAACAACGCGCTCCCTGTAGAACCGCCAGTCGATCTTCCCGTCGACGTGAAGACAGGTGAGCTCGTGTCTATTGTTCTGCAGAAGGCATCTGTGCCTCTGGACGAATTCTTAGAAAAAGGCTCCGTGAAGATAAATCTTCAAGTCTCCCTTTTCAACCACCTTGCGCTATTACAAGTAAAAAAGTCAGCGGCATCGGAGCCAACTTACCATTCACATCTATCCGTTGTGCTTCAGGCGATTCAGTTTCAACAGAAGCAAGTTTGCCAGACAAATGATATGATTCAGGCTCTTGTCACGGCTCTGAGGCTGAAGGAAAGCGTCCCTACAGAGTTTGTGCAACCTGAACCGTTTGATGGTTTTTCGGTGAATCCAGAAGCTCGGATTGCGGTCTTTGAATACGCCTGTTGACAAAACTGCTGGGACACAGATGAAAGAAGGGTGAAGCATATGCTCCCTTTTCTAAATGGCATCGCAAGGAAGTGGTATGAGCTGCGTATCACGGGACATCAATGTGGTGCATGGAGCACATGGAAGGACAGCTTCATCTCGTCATTTCGTGGCAGTCCACTTGGGCGATAGGATCAAGCTTTATGTTATCGCTACAGGTCTGGAGCAGTGCTCGAGTATTTCTTAGAAAAACGTCGACTACTTCAACTTGCCGAGTCGGAACTTCCACTGAAGTCTGTTATAACGATGACAATACATGGTTTACCTCGGGAATTGCAACGACAACTACAAGCTGCAGCACCAAAAATTATGGACGCTTTTCTGGGGTCACTTCAAGAGATCGCCTGCCATCGGACGGAGAGGACGACAAAGCCGCATCGCGAAGTTCAAGCGGCAGAAGCTGTGCACCGGCGACAACAAAGTTGGAAGCTCCATTTCACCTGTCCGACAAAACAGTTGTGAGAAAGAAACCATAAAACTTGACGAGAGAAATGAAGGCGTGGCTAAAAGAAGAACATCGAAAGATGTTAGATGCCAATGTAATTCGCCCATCGGTGTCTGCCTTTGCTTCACCTATCACCATTGCTCCAAAGGAAGACGACAGCTGGCGGCTATTTACGGATTACAGAGCTGTAAATAACCAAACCCTGTTGATTCCTTTTCCAATGCCGAGCATAGACGCCATCATCGATGAAATCGGAGGCTGTACCTGCTTTTCTGGCATAGACCTGTGTAAGGGCTTCTGGTGCAGTAGCGTACCCAGGATCTCCGCCAGGGGGGGGGGGGGGGGGTTGACAGTTTGCCAATACCATCTAAATAGCACTAATTTCAATTTCTTCGCGGGAAATTGTCAAAAAATGCGCTTTTTGTGAGTGTGCAGACGATTGCGCGTTTTACATCTTAGTTGGAGTACTCAAATGCGCAAGGAAAGAAAAGGGGCTAAACAAAAGAGGGGAGTTAAGTCGGCCTCAGGGGGGGGGGGTTACAACCTCCGAACCCCCCCCCCCCCCCCCCCCCCCCCGTCGGTGCGCCACTGTTCTGGTGGGTGCCACAAGAAGAAGACACCAAACCATACACCGCATTAACGACTTCATTTGGCATATACGAATACAATCGCCTTCCTTTTGGATGGAAAAACTAACCTAGTTGGTTCCAAAATATTATGAACACTAGTTTTGAATCCCTACATTGGGCGCTTCTGCAATGTCTTCGTAGACGACATTATCTGATGCTCAGCTAAATGTTCATTTCAAGAAGAGTGAGTTCTTCAAAACTAAGCTGACATTTCTTGGCAGAGCTTTGGACGGAACAAAGAAGAATACGAAAGAATAATCGGTAGCTCGCATCGCAAAACTAGCAAAGCCGTACGATTTGCACTCACTTTGTGTGTTTCTAGGCTTGGCGGGCCATTTCAGAGCGTTCATTCAAGATCATGCTTCGAAAAGTCGCTACTTGACAAGATTGACATAGAAGGATGTTCCCTTTTATTGGACAGAAGAATGTGATGACGCTTACCGAGAACTGGTCCGAGTCATTTCTTTTGATCGGGTCTTGTGCTTACCAGACTTTGCGCTACCCTTCGAATTGAAAACCGATGCATCGCACTATGGAACGAGAGCAGTCTTATATCAGAAATACTCATCACGACCACCAAACCAACAGCTCCCTGTAGTTGGATGCTACAACTACACATTCAAGAAAACTGAATTGAACTACACCACGGCAGAAAAAGCTCTTGCCGTTTTAGAAGCCGTCCCCTACCCTACTGAAAAACTCCCGTATTCCTCATAACTCCTATATCCAATAACATCATATGACATATTGGAAAAGCTGGTTTTTGCATGGGATCCTATATGTTTCACATCGTATTATTGGATATGGGAGTTATGGGGCATATGAATTTTTCAATAGGGTACTTCCTTTCATATTTGGAAGGTGCAAAGTTCAAGCTATATACAGATCACGAAGCACTAACGTACATATTGAAGATGGACGAATTGAACAGAAAGATAGCCCGTTGGCTGGGTGAACTTCGGCAATTTGATTTTGAAGTAGCTCATCACCCGGGAGCTTCTATGAAGGACGCGGATGCAATATCGCGATTAGCCCTTATGCTTACAAACAATCATGAAGAGGCAAATGTTGCAAGGATATGGGAGGGAACCGAGGTTTTGCAACGTACTAAAAATGGACGAAGTGCCGTTCTGACACCTTTGGTTCCAAAAATATTGGAACTGTGTCATGATAGCCCCGAATCAGGATGCCATGATGGCTTTTGGGGAACCCACATAAATTTCACAAAAAGGTTCTCATGGCCTTGTATGAAGCAAGAAAGAAAAAAATATGTATTATCATGTCAAAAATGCCAGAATAACACAGTAAAATTGAGGCAACCGACGCAAGAAATGGTTATACCACAATATTCTACCTCGCCGTTTGAGGCTATTCATCTAGACTTCGCAGATCTACGAAAAAATTCTAAAAGAGTTACGAAGACACAATCCTTCCTGTCGTGTATCGATGAGTGCACCAGGATGATTGCAGCAAGACCTGCTAAAGAAGATGCCAACAGCGTAATTTTTTTTGACCCCGGAAATGTTTGACAATAGTAATTGTCTCCGACAACGGACCTGCCTTCCGAAGTCGTCGGCTACAGGAATGAGCTGAAAAGCGTAACATCAAGTTACGGTTCTCTGCACCTTATCATCCCCGCAGCAAATGGGCTAACTGAAAGGGCTATCAGGTACATCAAACAATACATTAGCATGCACCCTGCATTCCCTGGTGGCTGGAAATGCTGTCTGGGAGCGGCAGTAGCTCACCATAACCGCTCGTATACAACTGGCCTAGAATGCACTCGTCTATTCGCTGCAACTGGGAAACCACCTTATCTGCCTACGAATTTAAGCCGTGGTACTGACAAGAACATAAAGCTCACTGAAGCAACAAGAACTGAAGATAGTACATCGAGGTATCGTAAAAGAAAGAAGAGAAATTTAGACAAGAAGCAAAATAAAACTTTACCAACACTCTACGTCGGTGACATAGTGCTGGCAAAAAGAGAGCCAAGCCTGAACGCGTCCTACTACTATTGGAATTATAATCAAGTATCATCTCAGGAGGGATGCAAGCAGTGCTGGGGGGAATGAAGCAATCATACAGCAGCATGGAGATACAAATTTAAACAACACACGGGGCAGGGGGTGTGAAGACAATAAAGAAGTGTGAGATAGAACAAAATGGAGTCTGTGTTGTGCAGGTAAGTGCACTTTTATTACATACGACAGAAGAATTTAGGACTAATGCTGACTACCGATTTAAAGGAAATGAGGGTCGACTATCACATTTAGTGTGCGACTGCTGATGTGTGTGAGAATGAAAGTGACCCCATTTTATTGCAGTTAGCATGCAAAAATGATTTCATGTACTCGTACATGCTTGGAGTGGGCAATCAAAAAATCAATATTGCGGAAAATATTCCGGAACGCACATTAAGGCCTCTGTCATAGCCAGTACATTCACCCGCCATGGTGGCTTACCGGCTATGACGTTGCGCTCCTAAGAGCAAGATCGCGGAACCGAATCCGGGCCGCGGCGCCCGCGTTTCGCTGGGAGCGATATACAAAAAAAAGCCCCCGCGTAGCGTGCATTGGGTGCACTTATTGGGCGCAGGTTTAAGAACCCGAAGTGGTTCAAATTAATCCCGAGTCCCCCACTACGCGCGCCTCATAATCACATCGTTGTTTCGGCCCGTAAAACCCCAGAATATAACTTTTTATATCCAATACACGGCTTTGAGGCTTTCATTCTCGTAATTAAGGATGCGTCATGCGCATAGTTTGCTCTGGTGCAGGTACTAACTATGTGGGGATAGAGTTGCGCGTGCTAATAAAACTACGGCAATAAAATTGATTTGGGCCTGTTCTCACAAAATACTCTTACCCTGGAATTGCTAGTTAGTTGAGCTAATTCTAGAAAGTTCTAGCTAATTTTGATGCTGAACATACCGATAGTGAAGGAGGCCGACCAATAGCAAACAGCACTTACGAACGAGAAGTTTCATTATATTGGCCCTTGTAGAAAAAAAATAGCAATTACTTACCATGTGAGAAAAAAAAACAGACAGTGTCATAGAAATTAAAAGTTTACAACTGTCATCAATTCGTGCGGTAATAGTATTTTATATTTTTGTTCTTGTTTTCAGCAACTCAGAACAGTTCGTGTAGAGCGTGTAAGTGCAAAACGTTTAGAAATTTTACGACTACGCAAATGAAAAAAAAGAGGGAAGAAAGATCTTAATGCACAGAAATTGCTACATTTATTGCGTAACTACAGCAACCTTGCACAACGAGCGTGTGACAAAGTTTCAACAGCTCGTAGTGTAGCGCCTCGGTGAAGCCCGGAGCTACGCGGCGAGCGGGTCAAGCAAGTGGTACACACAGGCGGCAATGACGAAAAGCCCTGACAAGCTCGCCGAACACGTCCACCTATCACAGCTCTTTTCTGCACTCGCAAGCCCTTCCAGGCTGCGCTCCCTAACACGTGGGTCACGGCGCTAGAACATGAAAGCTGGAGCACTAACAGCCATCCAAACACAGCAGAATGGCTATGGTACCTTGCGAGAGTGGATGGAAGGGGATGGGATAAGGAGAGAAGGTGGCCGTGAAGGAGAGAGCGGATATTTGATAGATGAACGCACTCCTGAAAATTGCGCGGCCCGTCCGAGCTATCACGAGTGCTCTGGCTCGAGGATCACGTGCGCGCGGCGTACCTGAACGCTTGCCGTAATGCGCCGTGCGTAGCAAAGAAAGGGTAAAGTGGTGAGGGAAAGAGGGAAGGGGTGCGCGCTCAATAAATCAACAAGCCCACTGCAGCCACCCTCTCTGCTGGAGGAGCTAATAGCGATGTTGCGGTAGCAGCCCCGTCCAGGCAAACGACAACTGTTTGGTTGTTGTGGGCCGCAGTTACGAAATTTCGCGGCTGTGTTTACCGAAGGGTTTCATGCTGCGTTCGAAGCGCCCCCCCCCCCCCCTCCCCCCGTGGTACGCGAATTGTCTATGCTTGTCGGCACGGCGACGCACCTGTGCAGCGATGTTGTCAGAACGCAGAAGTTTTTATTCCCGGGGAGTAATTTTTGACACGCGAGAACTGCTGGGAGTGAAAAATGGGGGCGAAGAAGAGACGTGATGAGCCTATAGGCGGGTGATGTGAACGCTGCAATGACACGAACGAAGTCAAGCGCTTCACCCTGACGTGTGGGAACGCTACTGCTTTAACACCCAGGTTGTTTTAAATGTTGTTGCTTTCCTCGTTTTCAACATCAATTAAAGTGTTGCTTTCCTCGTTTTCAACATCAATTTTTTTTAGCTTTCGCTACCCGTTTATGCTGGACCAACCGTGCTGTTTGTGCGACGAGGATTCTGGGCGTCGGCGAAATGTGTCACGTCTATTTGTTGATGAGAAAACTATGTTTGCGCAAGCAGTTTCTTTTCTCTCCATCTTTGTATGTCAAGAGGTTGTTTGTCGTTTCCTGATTTCGTAGAGGGAATAGAAAAATTGTTGTTATTGCCTAATCGGACAAAACAAAGTGCACGATAGAAACAGTTCTGCCAATCAGGCAACGAAACCAAGCACGCGTCTCAGTGTAACTAGAAATGGTATTTTCGATGCGCAAGATTGTGCAAACCTGTTCCAGTCCACTTCTTTCCGTGCCGTCACAGTATATACCGGTGCCTCACATCGAGCGCACAAAAATTACTTCCCTGAACACAGCGTTCCCTCAATGAAATAAGCTTTTTGGCGCTTCCAACGGACGTCCCGAATTCGATATATTCAATCTCTAGTTCGTTAAGAGGGAGTTACTTTTCATCAGTATCGGTGACCAAGTAAGTAAGTCGGTAACGAATTAACTGTCACAATTCGAAATAAGCGAAGAAGAAGCAGAGACGTCAAACAAAAGGGAAAAAAAATCGTCGGTCCTTTCACTCCGTGAAGATGGTTAACCAGCGAAGCTGAAATGTGCGGCCCCGGTGTTTATCACTGGGTTAACCCCGGGCATTTATAAGGTATTTCTCAATTAAGAGGTTACACACACGTTCGGCCGCGACAGAGAGAACGACGTCACTGACGTATGCCCGCGGTCCGCCATTGTCGCTTGCGTTCGGTGTCTCGAGTTTGCTCGGCGGTGTGGTTAGCAGCACTCGCCCGCCCCATTGCCGATTGCGATTCTTCGACATTAAATTGCTTCAAAATTAAATTTGCCTGTTACGTAAGACAAGGAAAGGCTCATATGCCCTTACGCAATGGCTCATACCGCCGTAAACATGGCATCCTCATTACGACGACAGAAGAGATGTGAAATTCTACGCTGCAATAATGAGCGGCCACGCAGCCAGCTGTGGAAGAAGACGACGACGACAAAACGCGGAAGCAGTGGCACTAGCGCGTGCTGAGCCTGAGCACGAGCGCAACCCGTGGGGTGCCAACGAACCAGCTGCGGAAGAAGACAACGACGCTCGAGCCAATTCTGATGATGGTAGTTTTCTTTACACAGGCAATTTCATATCCCATAAACGATCTTGCCTAGACATATAAAACTTCACTTTTAAAAAATCAGCATTAAATAAAATAATTTGCCTTTCATATTTCACAATTTTGCCCCTTAGGGGAAGCATGCAGGCCCAAATTAAAATTGGTTAAACCAGTTGCGCTGAGATAACAAAGAGAGAGCGCGATAAAATAGCAATGGTGAAATTATAGGGGGTAAATGGCGTAGTAATCTTTTTTAATATCCCTTACGTAGAAATGGGAAATAAGTGATAAAAGGTAACGATTAAAAAATCACCGCACTTCCACGAAGTGAATTATGATGAGTCGGCGGAGCACCGGGGGATCATTCGGGCAAAACGCCGGAAGCGTTCTCCGGAAGCCGGAGCTTGGCGTACATATACTGTACACACACACACACACACACACACACACACACACACACACACACACACACACACACACACACACACACATATATATATATATATATACACATACTTATATGTATATATATATATATATATGCAGTAAATGATTGCAATACACATGTAGATGCTCTGGTATACACAGTATACATGCAAACCAGAGCTCCGGACAACAGACAACTACGAGGGACAAGGCTCGGCCCTAAGGTGCTTCGCCCCTAAATAGGGGGAGTCACGCCAGCATCGCAGAGAGAGTCGTTCACCTATGCATATAGTCCATAAAACAGTCTTGTCATTACGACACTGTAGGTGGCGGCTTCATTATATGATCTGATTTGGCAACTTAAACTCCGAAAAATCACTTTTGCCAAATATAGCAATGTTTGTCACTTCGTTTTTTTTTTGTGATCTCAAGAAGGGGGTGTTCAAGAAAATCCAACATTCTTGAGGGTATTATTCAGTACAGAGTGACCAAAAATTTGACGTGTTGAGCATTCCTAGTCTTCAAGGCTATCAAAATATCGCATGTGGTACTAGCGTAACTTTTTTCAGAATGGAGTGACAGTTTTGCACCAGCCGTATTGTAAATATAAAAAACTGTCAGCCCTTCTACTGGCCTGCATATGGAAGACCAGCGAAGCTGTACTATGGTGGGAATTATGTATTTCCAACTATGACTATTAAGATGTGATGGTGTAATTGGTTATTTGAACTATTAAAGAATGAGAAATATATATGATCCGGTGGTTTTCATTTATTTAGGGACCACAGGGACCATGGCCTTATGGTCGCTACGGTACACTGCCATAGGGTGTACGGCAAAGGTTGGCGCGTTCTTCATAAACACGTCACCAGCGCCGCGCGCGTTCGGTGCGAACGCAGGCAAAACGCCGCCGCCGTCGGCAACAGTTATGCGCGTTACTGGTGCTGCTCCCTCCCTCCCATCGCCCCACGGCCTTTCGCGCGACGGAAGAAGTCGCGTTTGCTCTCCACCGTGCGCTCGCTCCCCGTGAAAGCGTGCGTCCCTCGCGCGCTTTCACTCGCACATACAGCATACGGCCAATGAGAGTTTTTTTTCTACACGCGGACATGACCATCAGAGACTAAGCCCTTAACAGCTTCGCTGTAAAATTTGTCAGGCTTCCCGAGAGCGAAGCATTCAAAGCTAAGCAGAGCTGAGACAGAGACAGGACAAAAGAAAACACTCCAAACTTGGACCACTCAGCTCAGGGAAGATGTAAAGGCGGCAACGAAGGATATTACTACTGAGGAGGATATCGAAATTACGGACAGTAGGCTGGCGCACTTGATTGAAGCCATACCATCTATGTTAAAAAGATGGAAAATGCAACGGCTGAACAGGAGACTCAAGAAGCGTATAGCATTGTTAAATAGGGAGATTGAGGAACACTCCAGATATTTACAGCAACAACAATGGGATGAGCTTTGTAATTCCATAGATGGTCGAATTAAACGAGGTGGAAATTGGAACTTACTTAGACATTTGCTTCATGAGAATGACACGAAATCTAATAGGATCGTGAGAACAGCAGTAGCACGACTCGTCCATCGTGAGAGTCAGGACACAACGGACGAGGCCATTCTTGATCGGCTCGCAGCTAAGTATTTACCACTTAAGGATAGCAATGAGAGTACAGACAAGCCTGAATATACAGGGGAAGACTGTGAGCTTATGGATCAAGACTTCACAGAAAGCGAAGTTCGCTCAGCCCTGTACGACCTCAACAGTAGATCCGCTGCCGGTCCAGATGGCATTTCCAATAGGCTTTTGAAAAATCTGGACGATGATTCTATAACGTATTTAACTGAGTATTTCAATGAACTCTGGAAAAACGGTGATTATCCGAAGGAATGGCGAATTGCTAACACAATTCTTATTCCCAAACCAGGAAAGCAACTCAATCTAGATAACCGAAGACCCATATCGTTAACATCATGTCTGGGCAAAACCATGGAGCATGTCATACTTAATAGACTGAGTAAGTATGTAGAGAACAGAAATGTTCTTCCGCATAACCTGATCGGTTTCCGTCCTGGACTTTCGACTCAAGATGCAATGCTTTTAATCAAACATCACCTTATTCTTGCAAGCCCGCTACATACGAGAGCTCTCCTAGGTCTAGATGTAGAAAAAGCCTTTGATCACATCAAACACAAGGCCATATTGGATATCCTCTCGGAGATGGGATTGGGTAAGCGATTGCACAATATAGTCAAGGCCTTTCTCGGTTGCCGTTCTGCTTGTCTCAGGTTAGGCGAACTCCAATCGACAACCTTGGAACTTGGGAATCGTGGGACACCACAAGGGTCTGTCCTATCTCCCATGTTATTTAACTTGGCAATGTCAAAAGTGGCTCGAGGTCTCGCGCAGATTGAAGGTATCCACTTTGCAATATATGCAGATGATGTAACAATCTGGAGTGCTGAAGGTAATATGGGACAAACAGAGACCAAACTGCAGGAAAGCATTTATGTGGTGGAAACCATACTTGAGGGTATGGGACTGAACTGCTCTGCTAAAAAATCAGAACTATTGGTACTACGGAGCACTAAGCGTGGGCGCAAGCCGAACGGATATATCCCAGAGGAAGAACCCCGCATTGACATATACGCCAAGAATGGAGAGTCAATCAGGCAGGTGGAGACTACTAGGGTGCTAGGCCTTCTTCTGGAAGCGAATGGATCTGATCTCAGGATGATACAACATATCTCTAAGAAGTCAGAATAAGTCATTAGACTTCTGCGTTGAATTACAAATAAGCGTAAGGGGCTAGGAGAAGACAGTGCCATAAGATTGGTACATGCATTCGCATTTTGCAACTTCTCGTACGTGGCAGGCATGCTAAATGGACACAGGCTGATAAGAACAAGCTAAACGCTTTAATCAGACGACTTATAAAGGCTACACTAGGACTTCCCATCAGCACTGCCAATGATAGATTATTGCGCCTAGGGCTGCATAACACACTGGAAGAGATAGCTGAGGCTCAACAGGTGGCCCACCAAGAGAGACTAATGAGGACACGACCTGGAAGGGCGCTACTTGAAGAAATTGGCGTAGAAAGTAACAACCAAACCAACAAAGGAGAATTATTAACAGAATTGCAAGCGGAACTACGAGAAAAAATTAAGACGACCCCGTTCCCTAGGAACATGCACCCGACACATAACCTCGAGAGACGGAAGGCAAGGGCCAAGGCACTCCTTCAAGACATAGATCAACATAAGCAGCAGGCAGTGTTCGTTGACGCTGCCTGTGTTAAAAATAAGGATGCGTATACCTCTGTTGTAGACACTCAAGATAACATACGGGATGCCTTCACCGTCTATACAAAGGATCCAACAGTAGCAGAACAAGTAGCAATCGCCTTAGCCATCCGGGCAAATCGGTGCACACATATTTACAGTGACTCTAGAACAGCCATACGCCACTTTACTAACGGATATGTGACACGGATAGCAACCAAGTTACTAGACAAGGTCAACAGTGAGAGGATCGAAATTCGCTGGTTTCCTGCACATCTGGGGGTGGTGCACGGAACTCGGAGAAACCTCAATGAGGTGGCAAATGAAGCAGCACGAGGACTTTCTAGCCGTGCTCTTCAAGACCGAGCAGCTTACACTTCACATGGGGAACACAGGGATCGATTATTAACATATAACGAAATCACGAAACATTATTATTTAAGCAGACGGGAATACCCATTGCCATACGGTAAGCTTTGCAGAGGCCAAGCGGTCACATTACGTTTGCTACAGACAAGGACATACCCAAGCCCAGATTTTATTAACAGGATCTATCCGGAGAGAGAAATTCAAACCAATTGTAATAAGTGCAATGGCATCATCACTCTTGACCACATGCTTTGGCAGTGCCCCGCGGTCTTCGCAGACTGTGACATGGAACAAGAATGGTGGCGGCAAATGCTACGAAGTGAATCACTCTCTGACCAATTACGGGCAGTCCAGAAGGCCCGCGATGTGGCTGAAGGGCTCGGCCTGACAGTCCCCAACGTGGGAGCGGCCCGCGTCAACCCAGGGTTGACCTTCAGGACTCAATAAAGTTATCCATACCATACCATATAGCCCGTTGTACCGATGATGATGTAGTAGCGGCCATGCCCCTTTGTAACGGTACCGTTGAGCGGAAGCAACGCCACCTAGAAAAAAAATGTGGTTGATCCCTCTTATATAGGAATCGGTATAGAACACGAAAGTGAAACGTGTCTTCACAGAAGTAGTGTAATGTTTATTGCACATTGATATATAATGTCTATTGGTGTTTTGTGGCTAAAGCGCCCTTAGGCGTTGATGCACCCACGCTGACGCCTGGTGGCACGTCTCCTCCATCACGACTACCAACGTCGATGACCATGAGCAACCGTCGTGCTTATGGAAGCTGCACTACGCTGCACACGCTAGCACAACGCGAAAGACGAAGCACGTAACTGACACACTAATACAACGCGCAAGACAAAGCACGTAACTGAATCGTCACCGAGTCAAATCAGCGCGTACAGCGCGTCGTAATTGCAGCCTCCGCGATCAACTTCAGAAACAATTTCAGAGCTAATTGCGGAGGCCACGCTCCGCTGTGCTGAGTGAACGCCACCTAGGTGGCGTTAGGTAGTGCTTCTTGATGCCAGCGTCCCTTCGAATGCTGGCATCGAGGCGTCGTAGTGCTGAGACCACCGAAGCGTTCACTGTCGGTGCGCGTTAGTGTCATAATGCAGTACTTCTCTTTTCTGCTCGTAGGCGGCGGCACCGCCCCGAGCAAGAGCGCGGGTACACGGAGGAGTGTTAGATATATAAGGCGCGTCTGTGTAGCTCTCTGCAAATGCGTTTGTGGCGCAATGGGTTAAACGCTCGGCGATCTATCGTCGCGGACCGAGAGGTCGTGGGTTCGATTTCCAAATTTTGCATGTTTGTGGAACTTTTTCTTCTGGTTTCTTTCTTTGTATTATGTTCGTGTACATTGTAAGCTGACGTATTTCCGTGACGGAAATACGTCAGTGAAGTCTTGGTGGACCCCGGCATAAAACACTTTCGTGTTAAAATAATTTTTCTAGGTGGTGTTGGCCGAAGAAGCCGGCGGGAACAGGTTTAGCAGGTGTCGCACTTCGACGGTGACCGAGATGAGACCGAACGAAAACCGTCGGCGTTGGTCAGCGCAACGAAAGGATTATCAACAAAAATCGCTTCCAGTTCATTGTGGTGGGGCTTGCACACAAATACTCAGCACCAACGCTAATGTTTATGCACACAGCGCTTGTGCCAGCAGTGGAAGCAAGAACGCCGCCCTGGCTCTGGCAGTGCCGATTGAGCCGAGCTTGATGGTTCTTTCTCTGGGGTTCATTGGTTTTGCAGCCAAACGCACTTCGCGTCTCGGGAGGCCTTATAATTCTTAATGTGTTGGCCACAAAAGTTTCGACGTTAGCCACACAGTCAACTCCGACGGTAACAGCGACCGCGAAAATGCGCCTAAAGCGTCCGTGTATTTGCTATCCCAATAAAATTCCACCGAAGGCGGCGACTCACTCCAAACATCAGCACGTCGTTTAATAACTGCGGCTGGTTAATGAGTCAACACTCAAATTAGAGCTGCAGGGTGAATTTAGGATTGAGAAGCGTGTATATACTATGGTGCGGATCTGTAGTTCAAAACAGTTTTGATGGGAGCTTGTTTATCCTGCTGCTAGAGGTTTTGTTATGTTCCTGAGCTTGCCGCTGAGTTATTGAAGGAATGCACGAGAAGGGATGCATGCACTCCTTCAGCACTCTGAACTATTACGTCAGGCTTCATGAGGACATGAATAATTACCGAATGTCAGAAATAGCGCTTAGGTTTAATCAGCCAAAATTCACGTTAAGCAAATAACAGATCTGCAGCAATGGCCTCACATGCATTGGGGCAATTAGTACCGATCATTGGTGCCGTGTCAGGCAGAGCACTGCACGGGACTGGGCTGGTCCAAATGCCCGGGCAGGGCCGGGTAAACCAATTTTACAGCGTAAGCTGTTATGGGCTAATTCCAATAGCCGTTTCGGTTCGCGATGGTGTCCGCCGCCGCCTCCACCGCCCCCGGTGTCCGTAATCGCTATCACCGGAAATGAGGAAACAAAAGTACCCAGTTTCCGCCGGGATTGAGGTGCGCAGAAGTCAGATACTCCTCCACTGAGCCACGCAAGCACCTTGCTGTCAGGCAGCGGAAAAATGCTCTATAAACGCGACCTAGCGCGCGAGGGGACACGAAGATTAAGATAATGATTTACTTGTATCCCCTGCGAAACGGCGCTGTTACAAATGGTCACCTAGCCTGCTTGGTTTGATGAGGCAAGCTATAATGTTTTTATATAGCATTTCGGTATACATCTCCCTAATCTTTTTTTTTTCTTCCTTCAATACATGTCTTGTGCCGCTACGTATTACTGTAAGAGATCCGGTCGTATCAATCTCTTCCCTGTTTTTTTTTTCACCAATACACGCGATGTGACATGCGCACCGCGTAGCGTCGATCGTTCACATTTTGCATGGAAATTGCATATTATTATACCAGGTAGAACACCATGTAGCAAATGCACCGGTATACGGTGCAAGGCAGACGGTTTGAGGAAGAAAAAGAATTTTAAGGAGTTGCATACATGAATGCTAGAAAAAATATATATTGTGTACCTGATTAAATCAAGCTGGGTAGTTGTCTATAAATAATCATGATCATCATCATTACCAGTGTATCCTGCCACTTGTCTTGCGATGTGAGATGCGCGCCGCGTAGCGCCTGTACACGCACCATTTGCATTGCACTGCCAAATTATTGCACCAGGTGACACGCCATGTAGCAGTTACATAGGTAGCGTTACAAGGTAGATGGATAAGTCTTGAGGAAGACAAAGAAGATTATGGGGATGTATAAATATTGATGCAATGAAAACATGTGTGACCTGCATCGTTAATTCAAGCGGGCTAGGTGACTGTTTGCCACCGTCCCGTTCAAAGGGAATGAAATTATATCACAATCAACATCATTAGCATCGAATGGTGCCATTTGACACGCCATGTGACTTGCGTGCCACGTAGCTTGGATGCGTACAAAATTTGCTTTCCAATTCGGTAATATTCCCCCACGTATCCCGACGTGTAAGTTGCATATAGCAGTTGCATGCTGCATGTAACTGGTTAACTGGTTAACTCAAGCAGTCTAGATGACCATTTCTCTCTAGCCCGTTTTGAAGATGCCAATAAACCATCATTATCATCAACAACAACAACAACCTACCGTGCCATGGGTCAAGGGATGTGAGATGTGCGCCACTTATTCTTGAGACATCTTCGGTACACGTTATGGCTCCTCTTCACGAGGTACGAACCTCTGCTCAAGAAGTTAATCGTAGAGATACGTGCGCTGCTGCAACCAGACATCATCGGGCTCAGCAGACTGCTTAGCAGAGAGCAGTACAAGCCGCAGCTCGCCGTCGACGCCGGGCGAACAGTTCATAACGTTCTCGTAGAAACGAGGCAAAGAGACTTCGCCGCGAAGACCCTGTTGTGCGTGGTGCCGAAATTGGAGCTACTCTTGAGCCGCTCCACCAGCTTACGCTGTGACTGTACTGCGTGTGCCGTGCAAGCCTGTGACTTTTTCCGTGGACCCGGGCCGCGCCCGGACCTGAAGCCTTCGGGCCTGGGCCGAGCTCGGGCTTGAAGCCATTCGCTGATGAGCCGATAGGTCAGACCTTGGAACACATACTGGCACTATGCATAGATCCGACGTATCCAGTGCGAAGCTATAGTGACAAGCTAGAAAAGCTCGCTGGTAATTACATTCGCAAACAAAATCGAAAAGAGTTTTATACCGTTTTCTTTTATTTCCTTGTGTGAAAAGTATTCTGATTATTCTTTTGGCTTTCTGGATAAGAAAGAAGATATATATATGTATACTACAAAACGCTGTTGATACAGTCTGGCTCTTACAGCTGTTATCACTGTCAATACAACTATTTCATTCCAATTGCGTAATTTTACCGCGTTTTGATTATTGCACCATATTGACCATCACTGTCGATGTTTCGCCTTCTGGCAAAACTGTCACATATTGTATTAGTGTGCATAATTCGTCTGGTTTACAGCATGATGCATTCACAAGAGTTCTGTACATTTCGTATTGCACAATACACTTCGTATTGTACTTTGTATTATACACTTCGTAGTGCCATGCCAGAAATTTGCTTCTTAAGGCCTTTTCAGGATAGCTGTACACGTGCTTGAAAACAATATTTTGAGGAAATTTGATTGTATGATCATTTTCTAGGTTCTAACATCACCTAACGTCTTGCTGTGACTCCTCAATTTACATCACCCGCGCTAAAGCTAAGGTCTTGGCGTAATATCCACGTAAGCACCTCCGCCGCTATCTGTGAATCAGTCACTCGTCTCTCAACTCCCATCGGAGGCGTTGCATAAACCGCCCGACTTATACTCCACGACAAGTGGTGCCTATGCGGTTTTCTCTTTCAGCCATTGTCTCGCTTACAAAAGCTACGTTGTCGTCGCAAATGAAGAATTAGTTATTACAAAAGCTTTATGTTTCGATTTAGCTCGACTTATATTTTTCTTTATGGCACGTACACACTAGCGGCAAAACTAAAGTCCCTATATAAGAAAAGTACCGCCATCTACTGATTCCTCCGCCGCCTCCTCTCTAAAGCGCTTGCTTTTTTCTTTACTTTTTGCTTGCGATAGCCAAGTCGACGGTGGCGCACCTAGAAAGTCCACGTTGAAGCTTTCAGGCCGGGTGCGCGCCGCCGCCGCCGCCGGCGACTGCGGCTGCGCAGAGGACTTTCAACATGGCTCTGAGGCGGAAAAAAAGAAAATATAAAGAAGTGAAAAGCCCGCGCTATCGTCGCCCAATCGGAGATACGGGAGAGAGAGAAGCGGCGTTTATCAAAGGATGGCGGTACTTTTCAATAGGGACTTTAGGCAAAACGCGCGCGGCACGCCGCCGCCAGCAAAACGCAGCAGCGGCAGGGCGGCCACCCGAACCGGCGGCGCGCCGCTGCGGCAATCACGTGACAGACTAGACTCCTCTCCCCTTCTCTAACTATCCGGGAGATGACGCGTGCAGATGATATTGCGAAGCGAGAAACGAGAAACAAGCGGTCGGGCGGGTCCACATGGCACCATTTCCCGCGCGCACGTCACGGAAGCGGGCCGCTCTCATTGGTCTCCTTCATCCGCGGCACGCGGCTAACCGCAAAAAATCGGTCCAAGAGCGATCCATGCCGCAGCAAGAAAAACCCGTTTCGCGGCTGCTTTCGCGGCGCGCGTCTTGCCGCCGGCGGCGCGCCGCGCGCGTTTAGTTTTGCCGCTAGTGTGTACGTGGCACAAGCATAGAGTAACATACAAGGATAAGAGAGGACACTTCCATAGGCCCCTGCGGCCGATTTTGGTTCGCAGCGCACCTAGCGGGTGGGTGGAATCTACGTAGACTCAGAGATTGAGACCGCAGGGAAAACTAATCTCGAAGGCTATCTTCTTGTGCTTGGAAAAATTACACGGCCTCCAAGATTGCTTCCGCGCGAGTGCTCGTTCCAGAGGCTATATTCGATTTTTTGCATGCATCGAGTAGGTTCGTGTAAGCTGTTCGTGTAAGCTCTCATCCTTTCCGAAGAGTAGGCAGGCGTTGTGCCCCTTCTGGTGGCAGTTGCCAGCCTTGCTTCTCGCTTTCTCTTTCCTATGTATATATTTTCAATTCAAATAATAATAATAATAATAATAATAATAATAATAATAATAATAATAATAATAATAATAATAATAATAGTAATAATAATAATAATAATAATAATAATAATAATAATAAGCTGTACCGCCAGAGCAGCAAGCACACGATGCCACTGTGTGTTTATGCAGACATTTTAAATAAACATGACAAGTGTTGGTAGAGACGAAACATTTTATTTTCAAGTCATATTCTCAGTAAGCACACGCACACTTTTTTTTTCGCAACGTTCAATGAACGCAAGCGCAGAAAGATGGTTGCACTGCTAAGTGCAATACATGCCAATACAGGTGCCATATGTTGAGAATAAATTTCACAAAAGGAATAAACAAGCGATATTATGAAAAACCCCACAGAGCGGTAAAACTGCAGAAGACGGCATTAGCATTAAAGAGGAAAACAACGCTCGTCCTTTGAAGCCTAACCTTTCTTATTAAGTGGTAGTTTCGGGCTGCATAGCAAACAAGGAATGAAGGCTGCTCACTGCAGTTGTCGGCCAACCACGCTCTCTCCCTGTCCATGTCGTTGTTACTGCACCTCGCAACACAGAAGTAATTCCCGTAGTACTTGACTATGGTCGACATGACCTGAAAAAAAAAAAAAAAGTATTGGTTATGTCTTCTCTCCCGCCTTCGCACAAATTTTCACCTACACACTTCACATCGCCCTTTTGCGAAAAGCGTCACGGGCAATTGCTACAGTTTAAAAAAAAAGCAACCTTTGATGCCGTGCAATCGCTACTGAGGCAGGAGTGTTTATTCAGAATACGTCATAGCCACAGCTTACAAACATTCTTCTTAATTCGCAAGTTCTCTCTAATTGCGCTCGTAACAAAGGGTTCAAACAATCTGCGCACGCCACGAATAACGATCCTAAGCGTAACTGCATTCTTTCACACAATTGCACACACGTGTATTGAATTCAGACTGCGTATACCGGCGTGTCCAGGCTCACTTTCTCGCCCCAAGAAACGATTTTCTCGCAAACGCGCAGCGCAGCATTCCAAATTGCTGTTTCTTACATAATGTGAAGCAATCGACGAACATCATGCGCGAAGTGAAGAACACAAAAACCTCTCTGCGCCGGACAGCACAATGCGACAAATGTCAACTTACGGCTGAAGTGACAAATGCATAAGCAATTTGCAAAGTAATTAATGGAATAAAGAACGTAATGAAGGACTTCTTACCAAGCAGCAGCCAAGCAGACAGACGTTCTGGCAGACGAACCCAGCAAACACTAAAGCCCCTATATATAGCAAACACCACGCAGACGTTATCGCACATCTTTTGTAGCGTCGCCTTGCCTGATCACACCATGGCCGATATTTTGTAGCGATGCGTTATTCTTTATTCTAGTCTTATCATCCACCGCTCACGGCCGTCTGATCCTGTTGATAACGTCTACGTCTACAGCCACATAGACAAGTAGACGTATAGTGCACTTTAGAAAAGTTACTACAGTAGATAACTAGTATGCGCGTTCCCTTGGAGACAGGGAGTGTTGTATTGCCCTCTAGCGGGCGGAATGAATCTGAGTAGCTCGGCCGCTTTTTGGGTGGAGTGGCCACTCTTGTAATCCGTATGTTACTCTATGGCATAAGTGTCCCGTTAAGGCATGTCTACACAAAGTTCCTCCGGTGGACCCGAGCCATGCACGGGTCGGAAAATTTGGCCCAGGCATTTGGTCCAGTGTCAGGTCCTTTGGAACATACATAATGGCTAACTGATTTGTCGTGTGTCTCAGATCATAAAAATTATGAACCGATGGCAGCACGGGTAAGTCGCGATCTAAAGCTCAAAGCAAATAAACGCCAGGTGTGCATAGAAACTGCGCCTTATGCTTTTAACGCGCCACCTGTGAACGAAATGGCACAATGGCCGGGAAGGAAGTCTAATTTACTCGGAAAGCCCATCTTATTGTTCCATCCTGTGTTGTTCGCAGTACTTGTGGACGGATTTGTTGAACAAATAAAAAAATAATAAGGGTTAATAAATGCCCCTGGATGCGGGCAGCTTTCCCGCGTGGAGGTGCACCCCAACCATGGCAGTTTTGTAAGAGCAACTTGCGTTCTCGGGGTGGG
>NC_051159.1:88929402-88994024 GCF_013339745.2 Dermacentor silvarum
AGGTGGAAATTGGAACTTACTTAGACATTTGCTTCATGAGAACGACACGAAATCTAATAGGATCGTGAGAACAGCAGTAGCACGACTCGTCCATCGTGAGAGTCAGGACACAACGGACAAGGCCATTCTTGATCGGCTCGCAGCTAAGTATTTACCACTTAAGGATAGCAATGAGAGTACAGACAAGCCTGAATATACAGGGGAAGACTGTGAGCTTATGGATCCAGACTTCAGAGAAAGCGAAGCTCGCGCAGCCCTGTACGACCTCAACAGTAGATCCGCTGCCGGTCCAGATGGCATTTCCAATAGGCTTTTGAAAAATCTGGACGATGATTCTGTAACGTATTTAACTGAGTATTTCAATGAACTCTGGAAAAACGGTGATTATCCGAAGGAATGGCGAATTGCTAACACAATTCTTATTCCCAAACCAGGAAAGCAACTCAATCTTGATAACCTAAGACCCATATCGTTAACATCATGTCTGGGCAAAACCATGGAGCATGTCATACTTAATAGACTGACTAAGTATGTAGAGAACAGAAATGTTCTTCCGCATAACCTGATCGGTTTCCGTCCTGGACTTTCGACTCAAGATGCAATGCTTTTAATCAAACATCACCTTATTCTTGCAAGCCCGCTACATACGAGAGCTCTCCTAGGTCTAGATGTAGAAAAAGCCTTTGATCACATCAAACACAAGGCCATATTGGATATCCTCTCGGAGATGGGATTGGGTAAGCGATTGCACAATATAGTCAAGGCCTTTCTCGGTTGCCGTTCTGCTTGTCTCAGGTTAGGCGAACTCCAATCGACAACCCTGGAACTTGGGAATCGTGGGACACCACAAGGGTCTGTCCTATCTCCCATGTTATTCAATTTGGCAATGTCAAAAGTGGTTCGAGGTCTCGCGCAGATTGAAGGTATCCACTTTGCAATATATGCAGATGATGTAACAATCTGGAGTGCTGAAGGTAATATGGGACAAACAGAGACCAAACTGCAGGAAAGCATTTATGTGGCGGAAACCATACTTGAGGGTATGGGACTGAACTGCTCTGCTAAAAAATCAGAACTATTGGTACTACGGAGCAGTAAGCGTGGGCGCAAGCCGAACGGATATATCCCAGAGGAAGAACCCCGCATTGACATATACGCCAAGAATGGAGAGCCAATCAGGCAGGTGGAGACTATTAGGGTGCTAGGTCTTCTCCTGGAAGCGAATGGATCTAATCGCAGGATGATACAACATATATCTAAGAAGTCAGAAGAAGTCATTAGACTTCTGCGTAGAATTACAAATAAGCGTAAGGGGCTAGGAGAAGACAGTGCCATAAGATTGGTACATGCATTCGCATTTTGCCACTTCTCGTACGTGGCAGGCATGCTAAATGGACACAGGCTGATAAGAACAAGCTAAACGCTTTAATCAGAGGACTTATAAAGGCTACACTAGGACTTCCCATCAGCACTGCCAATGATAGATTATTGCGCCTAGGGCTGCATAACACACTGGAAGAGATAGCTGAGGCTCAACAGGTGGCCCACCAAGAGAGACTAACGAGGACACGACCTGGAAGGGCGCTACTTGAAGAAATTAGCGTAGAAAGTAACAACCAAACCTACAAAGGAGAATTATTAACAGAATTGCAAGCGGAACTACGAGAAAAAAATTAAGACGACCCCGTTCCCAAGGAACATGCACCCGACACATAACCTCGAGAGACGGAAGGCAAGGGCCAAGGCACTCCTTCAAGACATAGATCAACATAAGCAGCAGGCGGTGTTCGTTGACGCTGCCTGTGTTAAAAATAAGGATGCTGCGACGAGGTTTATTGTCGTCGATAACGTTGTAAGAACGCTAGGTACAGGTAGGCACTGCAAGGGCTGTTTGTAGCACGGGGTTCTCTCGCGATCACGGCACGGTCCTTCGTCTTCCTCTTCAGTCGGCACATACCCAGGGGCGCCTCTGCTTCATTACAATGCCCCGGGAGCGAAGCATAGCCACCCTGGCGACTCAGGGCGCAGAGAAGATGAGTGGGTCGTAATACGGTTTCAGGCGGTTGACATGTACTGTCTCTCGCCCACGACGACGCAGGTCTGGTGACACTGTGAGCGGCTCAACGATGTAGTTGACCGGTGAAGTGGCATTGATGATACGGTACGGACCGTGATAACGCGCCAGGAGTTTGGAAGAGAGGCCAGGAATGTGGGCTGGTATCCAAAGCCAAACAAGCGAACCGGGAGCAAAGCTGGGTGGTGGTTGATGAGTATGGTCATGTCGTGTCTTTTGACGTTCTTGAGTCTCGCTAGTGAGGGAACGTGCCAGCTGACGGCAATCTTCAGCATACTTGGCGACTTCGGAAAGTGGAGTGTACTCTGCGGCATCAGGTTGGTACGGCAGTATGGTGTCCAAAGGGCAGGAAGGCTCTCGGCCATACACAAGGAAAAACGGGGAAAAGCCGGTAGTCGCTTGCGTCGCGGTGTTGTATGCGAACGTGACAAAGGGGAGTACGGTGTCCCAGTTGGAGTGGTCGGATGAAATATACATCCGCAACATGTCGCCAAGTGTGCGATTGAACCGTTCGGTCAGGCCGTTGGTTTGGGGATGGTATGCGGTCGATTTTCGGTGAATGATCCTGCACTCCGTGAGGAGGGCTTCGACACCCTCCGACAAGAAGACACGGCCCCTATCACTCAGTAGTTCTCGGGGAGCACCGTGGCGAAGAACAAAATTGCGAAGGATGAAAAACCCAACTTCACGGGCGGTCGCTGCCGGCAGAGCTGCAGTCTCAGCGTAGCGAGTAAGATGATCTACGCCGACAATAATCCACCGATTTCCACACCCGCTGCATGGAAGCGGGCCGTAGAGGTCGATGCCGACGCGGTCGAACGGACGAGCCGGGCATGGTAGCGGCTGCAACGGTCCTGTGAAACGGTGTGTAGGTGTCTTGCCCTGTTGGCAAGTAGTACAAGCCTGAATGTACTTTTGCACAAAGTTGTACATGCCTCGCCAATAATAGCGCTGACGCAACCTTGTGTAAGTTTTGAGGACGCCGGCATGAGCGCTTAGGGGATCAGCGTGAAAAGATGCGCAGATGTCAGAGCGCATATGACGAGGTATAGCAAGGAGCCATTTCCGACCGTCCGGCATATAGTTGCGGCGATATAGAATGTTGTCTCGCACGGAAAAGTGGGTTGCTTGGCGACGCAGTGCTCGTGTCGAAGGGACATCAGACGGAGCGGCAAGGTAGTCAAGTAACATTGCAAGTGTTGGGTCCTTGCGCTGCTCTGTGTGCATGTCGGTGATGGTCAATGGTGACAGGGTGGACGCGGAGTCTGACAAAGACGCCAAGTCAGGCGTCAGTGGGGAGCGGGAGAGCGCATCAGCGTCGGAGTGCTTGCGACCGGAGCGGTACATGACGCGGATGTCGTACTCTTGCAAGCGAAGCGCCCAACGTCCTAAGCGTCCCGACGGGTCTTTCAAGGAAGAAAGCCAACAAAGGGCATGGTGGTCTGTAACTACGGCGAAAGAACGGCCGTAAAGGTATGGACGAAACTTGCTTAGTGCCCAGATGATCGCCAGGCACTCCTTTTCTGTCACTGAGTAATTTAATTCTGCTTTCTTTAGAGTACGGCTAGCATAAGCGACGGCGTATTCATCATAACCAGCTTTCCGTTGCGCTAAGACCGCACCAAGGCCAACTCCGCTGGCGTCAGTGTGAACTTCCGTAGGAGCAGCAGGGTCGTAGTGGCGAAGAATCGCTGGTGAGGTCAACAAGTGGCGCAACTGCTGAAATGCCGCATCACATTCAGGTGACCACGCTGCTATGCCGTTACTGTCGGAAAGTAAACTTGTCAAGGGCGCCATGATGGATGCGAAGTTGCGTACGAAGCGACGAAAATACGAACATAAGCCAATAAAACTTCTGAGGGTTTTGATAGACGTGGGCGTAGGGAAGTCTGCAACGGCGCGGAGCTTGTCTGGGTCCGGGAGGACGCCGTCCTTTGAGACTACGTGACCCAAGATGGTTAACTTGCTTGCAGCAAAACGGCACTTTTTGAGGTTGAGCTGTAGGCCGGCAGAGGCGAGACAGGTCAGAATGTCATGCAGGCGAGCGAGGTGTGTCGGAAAATCGGTTGAGAAGACGACGATGTCGTCGAGGTAACATAGACATGTCTTCCATTTGTGGCCGCGAAGGATGGTATCGATCATACGCTCAAAAGTAGCAGGCGCGTTGCACAACCCGAAGGGCATGACGTTAAACTCGTAGAGGCCATCGGGTGTAACGAATGCGGTTTTCGGACGGTCAGGTTCGGCCATTGGAACTTGCCAGTACCCGGAGCGCAGATCCAAGGAAGTGAAATATTCTGCGCCTTGCAAGCAGTCGAGAGCGTCATCGATTCGAGGCAGTGGATAAACGTCTTTTCTTGTTATCTTGTTTAGGCGTCTGTAGTCGACACAAAAACGAATGGAGCCATCTTTTTTTCTTACCAACACGACAGGTGAAGACCAAGGACTTTGAGAAGGACGGATGACTTCACGTTTGAGCATGTCGTCCACTTGCTCTGTGATGACTCGTCGCTCTTTGGCCGATACACGATACGGGCGCTGTCGCAAGGGGGAGTGGGAACCGGTGTCGATGGTGTGAGAAACACCGGTGGCACGGCCCAATGACGTCTGATGGCAGTCGAAAGAAGAAAGAAACTTGTGAAGGAGAGCGAGAAGTTGGCGGCGATGAGATGGGGAAAGAGCAGGGTCGATGGCGTTGTCAAAACACACTGAAGACGATGAGTCTGAGACAGAAGCGATGGCGTCAACGTAACAACGGTGGGAGTCGGTAGGAACATCGAGATCGTCAACGTAGTCGACCGCCTGCAAGTATCCTAGGGTCTCTCCACGCAGTAGGCTGATCGGGTACTGGTAGTAGTTGGTGACCAGCATAACAGTTGACCCAGATGTTATAGTGAGCACGGCAAACGGAAGAACGATGCCCTTGCGCTGAGCAAACACATCGGACGGCGTGAACACTACAGTGGCGTCAGAGTCGGCAGCAGACGACAGGACAACAGCCATCGACGACTCAGGGGGTATGGTTGTGTCGGCATCAACAATGAGTTTATCGGCAACGCGAGGAGAGCCGGTCAGCAGTGATTCACATAGTGGTAAAAGCGAAACTTCTGCACGCGAACAGTCAATGACAGCATGATGACGTGACAGAAAATCCCAACCAAGGATGAGGTCGTGAGAGCACGATGGTAGCACGAAACACTCGATTATGTACAGAACTTCGTTGATGACAACACGGGCCGTGCATACAGCTGAAGGGTGAATTCGCTGCGCGCTGGCAGTGGCGAGCACCAGGCCAGAGGGAGCTGTAGTCACTTTTCGGAGTTTGCGACGAAGGTTCTCGTGAATGACGGAAACGGCGGCTCCGGTATCGACTAGCGCAACTGCGGGTACTCCCTCTACAAAAACGGTAATAACATTTTGCGGCGAAGATGGAGGTCTTGAGAACGTCGACGTATTAGCAGTTCTTGCCTCAGGAACTGCACCAGTCAGTTTCCCGCTTCAGTGGGAGCTCGACGACGCAGGGGCGAAATCGAACGCCGACGAGGGGAAGGGGAACGACGAGTTTCTGATCGGCGATCAGTTTCAAGACGTCTCGGTGAAAATGGAGACGCGGCGGCGTATTGTGGTGCGTAGGTGGGCGTTTCAAAGGTGGTAGGCGTTGTTGGGGCGCGGCGGCGACAGAAGCGCGCCACATGGCCAGCAATGCCGCAGGCGAAGCAGATAGGCCGGTTGTCTTCAGTGCGCCACGTCGAGGTTGGACGAAAAAACTGCGGTGACGGTCGGGCAACTGGAAATGAAGCCGGATGCATGGGCGATGAAAAGGAAGCTGGCGGCGGAGGAGGCCGTGCAACCACGGCTGCGTAACTGAGCGGCAGCGACGTAGGGTGAGTGGGAAAGTCGGCATATGGCAGCGGCGCTCTCATAGGATTGGTGGGAGGTTGTAGGAGCTGCAGGAAGCGCTTCCGATATCTGATTGCGGATGGCTTGCTGTAGCGTTGGAGTCAAAGCTGCCGAAGGTGAGTCGCTGTGAGGCAGCAGCGATAGCTGCCTGGCCACCTCTTCACGAATAAAATCTTTTATATGTTGCGATAGGGTCGAGTTGGGCAGAAGGTCGGCAGAAACCGCAATGCTCGAGACGGAATCGGCGAGCTGAATGTTTTGGCGAGCGATGGAACGTTGGCGGCGCAGCTCGTCAAAGCTCTGACATAGGTTAGTAAGGACGGATACGCTCGTTGGGCTTTTTGCCAGCAGCATCTGGAATGCGCCGTCCTCTATGCCCTTGAGGATATGCTTAATCTTGTCATCCTCTGACATGGTGGGATTTACCCGCTTGCACAAATCGAGAACATCCTCGATGTAGCTGGTGAATGTCTCTCCAGGCTGCTGTGCGCGCTGGCGCAGACGCTGTTCAGCGCGTAGCTTACGCACAGCGGGGCGATCAAACACTTCGGCAAAAAGGGTCTTAAATGCTGACCAGCTTGAAAAGTCTGATTCGTGGTTGAAGAACCACAGTTTGGCTACGTCGGCGAGGTAGAAAGACACATAGGACAGCTTAGACTGGTCGTCCCATTTGTTATGGGCACTTACACGTTCGTACGATGAGAGCCAGGCTTCCACGTCGTGTTCGGCGGTCCCACTGAAAATGGGTGGATCGCGATGAAGAGGGACGCCGGCGCAGACGACAGTGGCAGCCGGTGGTGCAGGCGACGAAGTGGCTGGATCAGGCATAGTGCAGGGCGATCGTGTTGGTGTTGGCAGGGTTCGAGTGCGGAGCTCCAGGACGAGGCGAAGGATCTCAGCAACCTCCACCAAATGCGACGAGGTTTATTGTCGTCGATAACGTTGTAAGAACGCTAGGTACAGGTAGGCACTGCAAGGGCTGTTTGTAGCACGGGGTTCTCTCGCGATCACGGCACGGTCCTTCGTCTTCTTCAGTCGGCACATACCCAGGGGCGCCTCTGCTTCATTACAATGCGTATACCTCCGTTGTTGTAGACACTCAAGATAACATACGGGATACCATCACCGTCTATACAAAGGACCCAACAGTAGCAGAACAAGTAGCAATCGCCTTAGCCATCCGGGCAAATCGGTGGACACATATTTACAGTGACTCTAGAACAGCCATACGCAACTTTACTAACGGATAAGTGACACGGATAGCAACCAAGTTACTAGACAAGGTCAACAGTGAGAGAATAGAAATTCGCTGGTTTCCTGCACTTCAGGTGGTGGTGGACGTAACTCGGAGAAACCTCAATGAGGTGGCAAATGAAGCAGCACGAGGACTTTCTAGCCGTGCTCTTCAAGACCGAGCAGCTTACACTTCACATGGGGAACACAGGGATCGATTATTAACATATAACGAAATCACGAAACATTATTATTTAAGCAGACGGGAATACCCATTGCCACACGGTAAGCTTTGCAGAGACCAAGCGGTCACATTACGTTTGCTACAGACAAGGACATACCCAAGTCCAGATTTTATTAACAGGATCTATCCGGAGAGGGAAATTCAAACCAATTGTAATAAGTGCAATGGTATCATTACTCTTGACCACATGCTTTGGCAGTGCCCCGCGGTCTTCGCAGACTGTGACAAGGAACAAGAATGGTGGCGGCAAATGCTACGAAGTGAATCACTCTCTGACCAATTACGGGCAGTCCAGAAGGCCCGCGATGTGGCTGAAGGGCTCGGCCTGACAGTCCCAACGTGGGAGTGGCCCGCGTCAACCCAGGGTTGACCTTCAGGACTCAATAAAGTTCTCCATACCATACCATATAGCCCGTTGTACCAATGATGATGTAGTAGCGGCCAGCCCCTTTGTAACGGTACCGTTGAGTGGAAGCAACGCCACCTAGAAAAATAATTTTTCTAGGTGGTGTTGGCCGAAGAAGCCGGCGGGAACAGGTTTAGCAGGTGTCGCACTTACTTTGACGGTGACCGAGATGAGACCAAACGAAAACCGTCGGCGTTGGTCAGCGCAACGAAAGGATTATCAACAAAAATAGCTTCCAGTTCATTGTGGTGGGGCTTGCACACAAATACTCAGCACCAACGCTAATGTTTATGCACACAGCGCTTGTGCCAGCAGTGGAAGCAAGAACGCCGCCCTGGCTCTGGCAGTGTCGATTGAGCCGAGCTTGATGGTTCTTTCTCTGCGGTTCATTGGTTTTGCAGCCAAACGCACTTCGCGTCTCGGGAGGCCTTATAATTCTTAATGTGTTGGCCACAAAAGTTTCGACGTTCGCCACACAGTAAACTCTAAACTCCGACGGCAACAGCGACCGCGCAAATGCGCCTAAAGCGTCCGTGTATTTGCTATCCCAATAAAATTCCACCGAAGGCTGCGACTCACTCCACACATCAGCACGTCGTTTAATAACTGCGGCTGGTTAATGAGTCAACACTCAAATTAGAGCTGCAGGGTGAATTTAGGATTGAGAAGCGTGTATATACTATGGTGCGGATCTGTAGTTCAGAACAGTTTTGTTGGGACCTTGTTTATCCTGCTGCTACAGGTTTTGTTATGTTCCTGAGCTTGCCGCTGAGTTATTGAAGGATTGCACGAGAAGGGATGCATGCACTCGTTCAACACGCTGAACTATTACGTCGGCCTTCATGAGGGCATGAATAATTACCGATTGTGAGAAATAACGCTTAGGTTTAATCAGCCAAAATCCACGTTAAGCAAATGACAGATCTGCAGCAATGGCCTCACATGCATTGGGGCAATTAGTACCGGTCATTGGTTCCGTGTCAGGCAGAGCACTGCACGGGCCTGGGCTGGTCCAAATGCCCGGGCAGGGCCGGGTAAGCCAATTTTACAGCGTAAGCTGTTATGGGCTAATTCCAATAGCCGTTCCGGTTCGCGATTGTGTCCGCCGCCGCCTCCACCGCCGCCTCCGCCATCGCCGCCGGTGTCCGTAATCGCTATCACCTGAAATGAGGAAACAAAAGTACCCAGTTTCCGCCGGGATTGAGATGCGCAGAAGTAAGAAACTCCTCCACTGAGCCACGCAAGCACCTTGCTGTCAGGCAGCGGAAAAATTCTCTTTAAACGCTACCTAGCGTGCGAGGAGACACGAAGATTAAGATGATTTACTTGTATCCCGTGCGAAACGGCGCTGTTACAAATGGTCATCTAGCCTGCTTGGTTTGATGATTCATGCTATAATGTTTTTATATAGCATTTCGGTATACATCTCCTTAATCTTTTTTTTTCTTCCTTCAATACTTGTTTTGTGCCGCTACGTATTACTGTAAGAGATCCGGTCGTATCAATCTCTTCCCTGTTTTTTTTTCACCAATACACGCGATGTGACATGCGCACCGCGTAGCGTCGATCGTGCACATTTTGCATGGAAATTGCATATTATTATACCAGGTAGAACACCATGTAGCAAATGCACCGGTATACGGTACAAGGCAGACGGTTTGAGGAAGAAAAAGAATTTTAAGGAGTTGCATACATGAATGCTAGAAAAAATATATATTGTGTACCTGATTAAATCAAGTTGGGTAGTTGTCTATAAATAATCATGATCATCATCATTACCATTGTATCCTGCCACTTGTCTTGCGATGTGAGATGCGCGCCGCGTAGCGTCTGTACACGCACCATTTGCATTGCACTGGCAAATTATTGCACCAGGTGACACGCCATGTAGCAGTTACATAGGTAGCGTTACAAGGTAGATGGATAAGTCTTGAGGAAGACAAAGAAGATTATGGGGATGTATAAATATTGATGCAATGAAAACATGTGTGACCTACATCGTTAATTCAAGCGGGCTAGGTGACTGTTTACCACCGTGCCGTTTCAGAGGGAATTAAATTATATCACAATCAACATCATTAGCATCGCATGGTGCCATTTGACACGCCATGTGACATGCGTGCCGCGTAGCTTGGATGCGTACAAAATTTGCTTTCCAATTCGGTAATATTTCCCCACGAATCCCGACATGTAAGTTGCATATAGCAGTTACATGCTGCATGTAACTGGTTAACTGGTTAACTTAAGCATTCTAGATGACCATTTGTCTCCAGCCCGTTTTGTAGATGCCAATAAACCATCATCATCATCAACAACAACAACCTACCGTGCCATAGGTCAAGGGATGTGAGATGTGCGCCACTTATTCTTGATACATCTTCGGTACACGTTATGGCTCCTCTTCATGAGGTACGAACCACTGCTCAAGAAGTGAATCGTAGAGATACGTGCGCTGCTGCAACCAGGCATCATCGGGCTCAGCAGACTGCTTAGCAGAGAGCAGTACAAGCCGCAGCTCGCCGTCGACGCCGGGCGAACAGTTCATATCGTTCTCGTAGAAGCGAGACAAAGCGACTTCGCCGCGAAGACCTTGTTGTGCGTGGTGCCGAAATTGGAGCTACTCTTGAGCCGCTCCACCAGCTTACGCTGTGACTGTACTGCGTGTGCCGTGCAAGCCTGTGACTTTTTCCGTGGACCCGGGCCGCGCCCGGACCTGAAGCCTTCGGGCCTGGGCCGAGCTCGGGCTTGAAGCCATTCGCTGATGAGCCGATAGGTCAGACCTTGGAACACATACTGGCACTATGCATAGATCCGAGGTATCCAGTGCGAAGCTATAGTGACAAGCTGGAAAAGCTCGCTGGTAATTACATTCGCAAACAAAATCGAAAAGAGTTTTATACTGTTTTGTTTTATTTGCTTGTGTAAAAATTATTCTGATTATTCTTTTGGCTTTCTGGATAATAAAGAAGATATATATATATATATATATATATATATATATATATACTACAAAATGCTGTTGATACAGTCTGGCTGTTACAGCTGTTATCACTGTCAATACAATGATTTCATTCCAATTGCGTAATTTTACCGCGTTTTGATTGAATTGAATTGAATTGAGTTTATTAATCACATGAAGATTTGTACATTGGGTATGATATAAAGGTGGGGCCCTATAACTCTCGCAGGAGTTGTGGAAGGGGCCCCTATGTTATATGCTGTTATATAAAGACTTGAGCGCGCGCGAAAAAGAATGTGCACCATATTGACCATCACCAGACTTGAGCGCGCGCGAAAAAGAATGCACCATATTGACCATCACTGTCAATGTTTCGCCTTCCGGCAAAACTGTCACATATTGTATTAGTGTGCATAATTCGTCTGGTTTACAGCATAATGCATTCACAAGAGTTCTGTACACTTCGTATTGCACAATACACTTCGTATTGTACTTTGTATTATACACTTCGTAGTGCCATGCCAGAAATTTGCTTCTTAAGGCCTTTTCAGGATAGCTGTACACGTGCTTGAAAACAATAATTTGAGGAAATTTGATTGTATGATCATTTTCTAGGTTCTAACATCACCTAACGTCTTGCTGTGACTCCTCAATTTAGATCACCCGCGCTAATGCTAAGGTCTTGGCGTAATATCCACGTAAGCACCTCCGCCGCTATCTGTGAATCAGTCACTCGTCTCTCAACTCCCATCGGAGGCGTTGCATAAACCGCCCGACTTATACTCCACGACAAGTGGTGCCTATGTGGTTTTCTCTTTCAGCCATTTTCTCGCTTACAAAAGCTACGTTGTCGTCGCAAATGAAGAATTAGTTATTACAGAAGCTTTATGTTTCGATTTAGCTCGGCTTATATTTTCCTTTATGGCACGTACACACTAGCAGCAAAACTAAAGTCCCTATATAAGAAAAGTACCGGCATATACTCTTTCCTCCGCCGCCTCCTCTCCTAAAGCGCTTGCTTTTTTCTTTACTTTTTGCTTGCGAAAGCCAAGTCGACGGTGGCGCACCTAGAAAGTCCACGTTGAAGCTTTCAGGCCGGGTGCGCGCCGCCGCCGCCGCCGGCGACTGCGGCTGCGCAGAGGACTTTCAACATGGCTCTGAGGCGGAAAAAAAGAAAATATAAAGAAGTGAAAAGCGCGCGCTATCGTCGCCCAATCGGAGATACGGGAGAGAGAGAAGCGGCGTTTATCAAAAGATGGCGGTACTTTTCTTATATAGGGACTTTAGGCAAAACGCGCGCGGCGCGCCGCCGCCAGCAAAACGCAGCAGCGGCAGGGCGGCCACACGAACCGGCGGCGCGCCGCTGCGGCAATCACGTGACAGACTAGACTCCTCTCCCCTTTTCTAACTATCCGGGAGCTGACGCGTGCAGATGATAGTGCGAAGCGAGAAACAAGAAACAAGCGGTCGGGCGGGTCCGCATGGCGCCATTTCCCGCGCGCACGTCACGGAAGCAGGCCGCTCTCATTGGTCTCCTTCATCCGCGGCACGCGGCAAACCGCAAAAAATCGGTCCAAGAGCGATCCATGCCGCAGCAAGAAAAACCCGTTTCGCGGCTGCTTTCGCGGCGCGCTTCTTGCCGCCGGCGGCGCGCCGCGCGCGTTTTGCCGCTAGTGTGTACGTGGCATAAGCAAAGAGTAACATACAAGGATAAGAGAGGACACTTCCATAGGCCCCTGCGGCCGATTTTGGTTCGCAGCGCACCTAGCGGGTGGGTGGAATCTACGCAGACTCAGAGATTGAGACCGCAGGAAAAACTAATCTATTTGATTTGACATGCCTCAATTTCTTCACAAATTCTCATCCCAGAATTTGGGAAGGCCTCAGCTGTATCTTGGTATTATCTTCAAGTTCGACCGCAGAATATCGATATCACTAATTCCTCTTCATTTACTTTAAAATAATCCAACTCATTTCAATCAATATGAAGTAATGCGTGGAGGATATAAAATTGTCCAGTGCGCAAGTGTTGATGTAAAGGTTATTGAACGTGAATATTTTCGTGCTAAGATTACGATATTTTGTATTTTCCAAATAGGTATATTCGTTTAGATAGCATCAAAGACCTTAGTATACTTCATGACTTTTTATATTATTGTTTTGCGTATACATCGTCTGAAACCTGATAATCCATTGTCACGGATATTCACCTAAAACACATGCCTAAAATGAGAATAATAAAGAAATCATCTTTCTTGTTTTAGTGGCTAGCGCGATATTTTACATCAATTGACTCAGGAGATGACAAAATTTATTTCTTGTGCTTAAGGTACTTATTCTTTCTTTGTTCTTTCTGTTGCTTCAAAGGCAAAAAAATGTACCGCCAACAAAACAACTGATTGGGGTTTTTAAAGTCAAGTCTGTGGTGAAACAGAAAAAAAAACGTATATATATACTAAGTAGCTCTTTAGCTTGCTATACAGGAAGATTCTTTCCCTAACAGAATGTAAGGGAAACAAAATATCCCCCAAAAAAGGCAGTAACAAATTCTCGCAGGTCTCAGTTTCAATTCACTATTACTGTACCGACCAATTCTATTTAAAATGTGCGCAGGGCACTCCTATTCACGTAGTTGGTTTAGTATGAAAGCCATACACACACAAAAAAAAAGAAATCAAGAATCTATAATATTCTTTTTTTTTCTTTTGCTTACAGGTGACTAACTTGAACTTTTGCTAACTCGAACGTCTTAAAAAAAACGAAGCAGCGCGACTTGTTTTTCTAAAGGCATTCAAATTAAATGTATTGCCTTTCGTTTGTGTAATGCGTGCATACGATTTCAGACTCGCCGCAATAGATACCATGCGTGAAAAAGAAAATGAGTGATTGTTTAGCGCATCCAATTCCCAAATGCACATTGCTGCAGATACATGGGTTCGAGTTCCAGCTGCGGTGTTGAGGGACAAAGTTTTGTTTGTCGACGCCATATGGCGATGGTGGAGCTGTGAGTAACGAGGGAGTTTCACGACGACAAAACCACGTCGATGATGACAACGGTCGTCGCCAGCATAACGGAATAGAGGGACACACAAACAGACGAAAAAACCCACAAGGCATAAAAAAAATTAAAAAATTGAGCGCTGAACTGCTGTCGCAGCAAAATAGCAATGTTGTCCTCGGCCCTAGAAGAGCGACCTGTTTTTTTTTTTTTTTTTTGCGTGCACATCTTTGAATCGCAAATCGAATTCTTGTATATCCAACGCACATGCTGGAATATATGAGACGCGAAGCTTAAGTAAAACTAGTAAAATGTATTACAGCTAACGGTGTGTGTACAATTTGGTGCTGACAAATTTACGCACAGAAAAGTACGACATTTATCAAGCAACTTTTAAGGATGAATTACCTCTTGTGTCACAGTGGGAAATACCCATCCTGGAGAACGGTACTCCGGTTCCTAAATCAAAGAAAGTTAATCAAGGAATTGTAAAATTAAGCTACTCTTTGTAATAAAAGATCTCTGGGCTTGTGAGCCGGCACTATATCGTCATGTTTTATGTAGGAATCGTAGAATGTGGGACATGCCTACTCTGGAAGATTGGTGAAGGACCTAGAGAAACATACTGAGGGGCAAAATCATATATACAATAAAAAAAGATTCCGGTAATTATAATTCACCATTCCATTAACAGATAGGTGTGTATTAGACACGCCATTGATCTAAGCTTTATATGCGTAGGTTTTATGTAGGGTCGCGTGTACCACACAGATTCTTAGAGCAGTTGTGTCTGGGCATGTATTTCGGAGGCCAGAACAAACAATACTGTAGCAAATGACAATGGCGCTAGGTTCATCGCATAAACATTGTTCTTTATAAGATGGCTCTATTTTCCTGCTCGTGAAAACAGCGTTCACGGCACAAAGCAGGCGTACGTGACAATGACAATGATGAGAATCAAGCATTGTACATTCCCAATAAAGAAAATGCGTCCAAAATCAGGTGGTTGATGTGAAACAACGAGGAAAGCAACGCCTACACAACTACCAACAATGACGTCGCAACGATTGCAAACGAAGAAAAAAAAACTGATTTTCGCAGAAATCTCTTAGGTGGCATAATGGTGAAAAAAATTATCTCAAATTACACTAAATACACCCACCCTAACCAAGAACTCCATTTTTGATGGCTTCTTTGCTATTCTAACATGTATGAGTGCAAATAATTGATAAAAAAGCTGGCAAGGGAAAATAAGACGGTGGCCCACACTGTGGCCACTGTCACAGTAAATGAGATTAGAGCCGAAGGAATGACTGGAGACTGCGACTTTTTTGTTTCGAGGCTGGAGTCTCTATTCCGAGCGTAAAAATAAATTAGGGCGCACGTAAGACAAAGCAAATACGAAATTTCCTCTGTAAAAGAAAAAAAAAGGAATCCGTCGAGACATCAGCAGCAGCAGAAAGTGAGCGAGAACGAAAGAAGGTTTGGTTGAGGACATAGAGAATTATCTTCCTCTAACGATCACGCAATGCTTTCATGATTGTGTGCGCTTTTGCTTCCCATAATTTAGATTCCCGAGAAAGCGTCCCCTCCCAAACAAACGAAAGAGACGACGCAGCAAGCTGCTTACATTTCTTGGAAAGCAAAAGAAAAAAGAAATAGTTTGTGGTGCGTGATACTTCGCTTGGCCTACATTTATAATGGACCGAAGCATACGCTGGCGACGCTGGCGGGGAGGAGAAATCGATTCTGTGTCGTTCAAGCCTAGAGCCTCGAGTTCAAGCCTTGCTGTTTACGCAGAAAGTAATTTCACACGGAGGCGCCCAACTCACCAGTTTACTGCCGTGCCGAAGTTCCTGCGTTCTAGGGGAGTAAAGGCGTTCATTAGAGAAAAGGGGGAATCAGTCAACTGCGTTAAACTCCAGTAAAGAGGTCATGCTTTTTTTTCACATATTCTAGTGCTTCTTTGTGCACTGCGCCCTTCTTAGCGCCTGTCGCTAAACAGATAATGATGCTACTCGTTGTTGCATCGGTTGAGCTTGTTTTCGCAAGCCATTAGTTCTAGACTCAGGAAGGGATTATCCTTCCTGCCTATCTCGATGGTATTTTCATTTTTGTTGACTACCACCCCGTAGTAAGTACTCGATGAATTTTCATTTCATACATCTTCATGCAACATTACCTGCTACCAGCTAGCTACTACCAGCATCAATGATCACCTAGCCGCCTGCTCCACGCAATCTGTGGATTTCATCTAAGTCACAAACAAACTAAATTTTACAATAAATGCTACAATTATTAACAGCAGTAATTTTAGCAATAGCCATAAGAGTATAACCATTAGTAGCAGGAAAATATGACAGTAAAGCTTTTGACGGCGAAGATGCGTGTTGTCTTAGATTCATCCTTAATGGGATACCAAATGCAAACACTAAGTCGACGTGGACTGTTGAAATATCATTCCAGAAACCTCGCCGCACTTGTTTCGTGCCAAGACAAGACTTAGTTTACGATTTAAAGTGCGTCTGAAGAGTCCGAATACCATTATCGTAATTCAACTCTCCCGCCATCCAACCAGAGGGCGGCGACATTGTCGCTGTTGTCCATACGCCATCATCGCTTACTGCCGTCGGTAAGTAAAACGGCGCCTGACTGAGCCAAGACAGAGCATTGGCTTCGCCGCGGCTACGGCATCTAGCCACCGTACCGCGGCCGCTTGTCTTGGCCATGTGGCGTAGACCGTTCGGGAACCCGGAACATCACATGGACGTGGCATCCTGTGTTAATTGCAGTTTGTGTGAAATTCGCGAGCCAGCAAAACTAGCGCAGCCATACGCGATAACGAAACTACGGAAACGCGAAAGCGCCGGCGGCGAAGAGTAGAGAAAACTAAACTTTTCGTCCGCCGCGTCGTCGTGTCAATGAGTTCTTTTTAGGGGCGAAGCTCCTTATAGAACCAGGGACCCCTCGCTTCCGAGCGCGCGGCGTTAGCCCACTACGCCACGAAGCGGACATGGACACACGCACCACGATTAACGAAAGGCCGCGTTTCTAGCGCGTTTCTAACGCGTTTGTGCTAGCGCGTTACGGCCCGTGTAAGAAGCTGGTGTAAGACGCTGTGGCCTCTCCGCCTTACCTTCAACGCGTTTCGAACGCGCTGCCCAAAGCGGTGGCAAGTCAAGTTCAAGTCGAGGAGCGTTTATGAATGCGGGGGGTATACTCTCTCAGCAGTCATGTGATGGCGTCGGCAAACGCGGTGCACGTTCCGGCATGTGTAAATGGCTGCGTAAGACGCTGTGGCCGCTCCCCCTTACTGCACGTTTCTAACGCGTTTGTGCTAGCGTCCCCTTAAGCGGGAGATCCGATGATTCCCTCCGGAGCTTCCCCCACTCATCATCACTCACCCCGTGGATATGCTGTGATTTTTTTTTCTGAAAATCTATTTGAACAGGATAACACTTTCTTACGTCTTATTACGTAATACAAGGATGATTCTATTACGAGTGTTTCAGTACTAGTGAAAGAATTATAATACAGAGTGCCTTCGTCATTGGGCCAGTAGTTCAATGTCACGGGGGAGTCTCTAATCGTGTCCTGCATTTACCTCAATTTCTCGATATTTAAAGCTCTGTTCGCCACAATATTTGCACCTGAGAGGTTCATGCGCACTAATGTATCCCTTTAGCTTAACTTAATATTTGTGTTTATGTCCCTTAACCTTAACCACTTGGATGTAGGCGACGCGAGGGCAGTATACCATCAAACGAACGCAGTCAGTTGACCATTAAATCGCCACCGACATTGGTCGATGCGGGAAGACGCGATTCCTAACAGCTCTTGTTTAGAGCGCACGCGCACCCGCAGCATGCGGGTACACGGGCCACAAACTCCCTATCGCTCCAGTGGGCTATCATAGATCTCATTACCGGAGCTTACACCTCGATGTTTCACCGTGCTTTCTTTTTATTTCTTTCTCTCTTTTTCTTTTTTTGCGAAGCACAAGGTACCGGGTTTCACTGTTGGATTAGTAAGTGAGCAGCAGTTTAATGGAGGTGGAACGGCAAAAATGTGTGAGAGCTTGTCCAATACATGCGTGATGACGCAGGTTACAAGGAGGTGTATATTGCACCTAAAATTTTAAAAAATTACACCATCTTCCCGAGGGGACCATGGGCTGATGCGGAGCATCGCGGTCGTTATAACGGCGTTAATTACGTTGTTATTACGGTGTTATTAACGTTGTTAACTTGGTGTTATTACGTTTTTATTACGTCTAACTTGCGTTGGTCACCATCACATCGCGTGAACGCCTTGCTGCTGCTCGACGTTCTCGAACCGACGCTGCTTCACGTTGCCGAAGCTCAGGATCCGCTGCTCGACGTTCACGAACCAACGCGGCTTCACGTTCTCGAAGGTCGGGTTCCGCCGGTTGCTTCGTACGTTTACGTTGAACTTCACGGTCCCGAACCTCAGGTTCTGCTGCTCGACGTTCACGAACCAACGCGGCTTCCCGTTCTCGAAGGTCGGGTTCCGCCGCTCGCATCGTACGTTTACGTTGAACTTCACGGTCCCGAACCTCAGGTTCTGCTGCTCGACGTTCACGAACCCACGCGGCTTCCCGTTCTCGAAGCTCAGGATCCGCTGCTCGACGTTGACGTTTCGAAGCGGCTTCGCGTTCTCGAAGTGTGGAATCCGCTGCTCGACGCTGACGTTTCGAAGCGGCTTCGCGTTGGCGAACTGAATCTGGATCCGCTGCTCGTCGCCGACGTTTACGTTCTGCGTCGTGGGCTCTTCTCTGCGCAGCCTTGTCTTCAGAGGTGCTCGCGGTTCTGTTAATGAACTGACTGCTGCTGTTTGAAGATGTGCCGGACAGTTCGTTGACAGATTCGTTGGCATCCATTCAGCGCATCGGACGGCGCAGCGTGACTAACCGAAGCAGCAACTGAGGCAGCGGCGCATGCACCGGGTTTATATAAGCAGCTGGCGCGGAGAGGAGGAGGAGAGAGAGAGAGAGGCGCGCATGCGCCCGCTATCGCACAGGTGGCGGATGAAGACACGGAGGGAGAAGCGCGTTATCGAACAGATGGCGTGGAGAGGGAGAGAGGAGGAGAGAGGCGTTATCGCACAGATGGCGTGGAGAGAATGAGGAGAGGTGCGGACGGACGCCGACGCCGACGCCAACGACGCCGCGGGACAGGCCGCCGCTATAGTTATGATGCTCCGCATCTAAAATTGGGGCTTACCGCTGCTCAATCCTTGTTCAAATTTCTGGAAAATATAGCAATATGTGGTCTGGATTGATCAATGTAACAGGTGGCACAGTTATTTTCGTGACTTTTAAGGGCCCCTAAACCACCTCCGATATTTTTTAAGCATTTCAAGTAAACAATCGCATCGAGTTTGAATGCCGTCACCATCAACGATGCCAAACGCGGCAGCGCTACGCGTCGTGGGCGCGCCACAAAATAAAAAAAAAAGTGGTCGCAGTTTCACCTGAAAGGCGAAGCATCAATTGCGATAGCAAATTTGTAGAGAGATATACGGAGTAAGATAGTAGCTTTATCAGCTGTATAAACTTGGACATGCAGCAGCACCGGCAACACGCAGAACTAATGTCGACGCCGTCGGCGTTTTGCCCGCTTTCGCACAAAATGCGTGCGGCGTTGCCGACTGTTGCAGGAGCCTCTGATTTAAATAGGCACTTGGTGCCAAGCTAAACGTCACCTCCCCCCACCGCCTTTCGCGCGTCGGAAGAAGGCGCGTTTGCTCTACATATATGGTGATTGTAAAGGAGGAAAGAGACGCCTACTTCTGCAGCCCTTAAGGAAGCAAGGCGCAGAACGCGCGTTTGTTCTCCGCCGTGGGTTCACTCCCCGTGAAAGAGCGCGTCCCTCGCGCCCTTTCACTCGCACATACAGCGTTCGGCGGCGCACGGCGACGATTTCATCTGCATTGACGTCATACGGAACCTCACGGCAACGGCGACGGCGACGACGACGGCAGAAATCTACTTTGGAGTGTCCATATAATTGCTGTCGCAATAAAACATTTTCTCCGGACCTTTCCGGTATCCCCAGCGGTCATCATGACGTCACCAGGGTGCATCTGGTGATGTCAACGGGGGCGTGATGCAGATTGGTCGAATAAGAACCTACGACTTCCGGTTAGTCTGCTGGCAGGTACACGCGCTCCCTGCTCTTCCTCGTCGTGTTGCTCGCTTGTGCGGACTTGCGAAACGGTAAAACAGCCCACAACGCAACTGCCAGATCGCTCACGTTCAAGCACAGTCGTGCTTAGCGGTCTGATTAGCTTCGCGAAAAGAGTGTGACAGTGTTGGCCTTTCTAGATGTGCGCGCAACACAAGAGTCCATAGCGGCACGCTTCGCCTAAGCACGGCCCGGCACGGCAGCAACAGTCAGTAGCCGAGAAGCGCGCAGTCGCCGCTATGGCCCGTCCACGTTAACGGCATGGTAACTCGCCGCACAATGTTTGCCGTTCGCGGGCCGCCGTTCGTCGGCGGGTTTGCTCGCGAACGGCGAGATTTCCTTGCCCTGGAGAGGATTAGACCGGGACCCATTTGTGCGGCCGCCTCACCGCCGCTGATCGCTTGACGGCGCCGATATCGTGGCTAGGCCTTCTCCGCTTAACTTCACAAGCTAAAGCGGACGGCGCTTCAGAACGAATTACCGACGCCCACAAGCCGCAATATTTTATTGCGACAGCAATTAAATGGACACTCAAAGCGGATTTCTGCCGTCGGCGTCGCCGTCGCTGTCGCCATCACCGTCGCCATGAGGTTCCGTATGACGCCAACGACGAATAAATCATATCCGCGCACCGCATGCTGTATGTGCGAGGGAAAGGGTGCGAGGGACGTGCACTATCACGGGGAGCGAACGCACGGCGGAGAGCAAACGCGTGTTCTGCGCCGCGCTCCCTGAAGGGCTGCAAAATTAAGCGTCTCTTTCCTCCTATACAATCCCCATATATATATATATATATATATATATATATATATATATATATATATATATATATATATATATATATATAGCGCAAACGCGACTTCTTCCGTCGCCGAAAGGCCCTGGGTGGACGGGAGGGAGGGAGGGGAGGCGTCGTTTACCTGCGGCACCAAAGGCCTATTTATGCAAAGACGTTGCGAGGCGAGAACGTGGTAAAAACTTCCGACGCTGTTCGACGAATGTCCCGTTGTGATCTCGTCGAAAACCTCCGAGCCGCCCCAGAGGCACCGGCAACAGTCACCAATGCCGTGCGCGTTCGGTGCGAACGCGGGCAAAATGCCGACGGCGTCGACAGCAGTTCTGCGCGTTGCTGGTGCTGCTGCATGTCCAAGGTTATACAGCTGATAAATCTACTATCCTTACTCCGTATAGTTCTCTACTTTTTTGTTATCGCAATTGATGCTTCGCCTTTCGGGTGAAACTGCTACATTTTAAATGCGAGAGCATCTTATGCTCGGGGCAGTGTCTGTTCTGCGGCCCATACGGCGCATACGACCCATACTGCGCATGCGCAACTCTCCCACATTTTCCTCTCCTACGGAGGTGTACGCTCTCCTCCTCCCATCTCCCCCTCTCCGCCACAGGTGCGGTGCAGCAAATCATTGCATATAACTATCTCCCTCTCTCTGTAAGGGTACGCCGGTAGGCGGCTCAAGTGTCGCGGCGCAGTATAAAGCGCGCGTTCGCTGTGTTTCCGTCATTCTCTCTCTGTGCAACGATGTGCGAAACGCCATGAACAACGTCAACGTCGGCGCTAGTTGCAGCGGCAGCGCCACCGCCGCGGAGCAGAGGAAGGCTCGGGAAGCCGAACGTAAACATCAGCGTCGGCAAGCGGACGCCGAACTTCGGGGCAGGGAAGCCGAACGTAAACGTCAACATGGACGAACACGTGGACGCATTCAACATCTTAGTAACGAACACTTACGCGAACGACAGCGAACCCGAACATCGAGTCATACGAATAAGAGCTCGTGACATCTTCCTGGGATACGCAAACGAAGAAGCCATGCTCAAGGCACAGGCGAAGGTGGCCAAGACGTCCAACGCAGAGTTTACTAGCCTACCCAGGCAGATTCTACTAGTCGTGGACAAGTCCTACATGATAACGGCAAACATAGACGTCATCGACGGTCTCGTAAACGGCGCAGTGGGAACGCTCAAACTCTGTGAACGAAGCGTTGACGGTGCGGGAGTAGAAGACTTCCCCAGGCAACTGTGGCTGCACTTCGACGGTGCCGCGACAGGGAAGTTCGCTCGCTTTCGATCGACCCACGCAGTGAGCGAGGCCAGCCGTCTGGGTTACGAAGTTGACGAAGAATGTCTTCGAAGAGCAGACATTCTCTCACTCTAACTTTCATTGGGTTGTGTTGCCAAGTGAAACGAAACGGAAACTCGATGCGCACCCCCCGCGATGCTTTCGCATCCCACCATGGATGCCCGTAGGGTGAGATGATGTGATTTTTTTTTGTTACTGTTGTCATCGCTCTTCGCAATAATTGTACTCAAATAAGAAAATGCGCTTATATTAGCGGCACCGTCGGCTGCGATTTAAGCACAGCCGAGCCGGTCGTATGCCGTCGGTAGCCGTGCACTGCAGCTGAGCTGGACAAGTATCGGAGCTCTCTTTAGTGTTTAACGTTTGACAGTGGATATCGTTTTTCATAAGATGTACAATTTGCGCATCACTTTATCTAGCGGAAATTATTTTGCTTGGAACAGAAGCTGCAGCCGATGTCTGCGTCGCCGGTGACGGAGGCGCGCAGCTTCGCGGTCGTCGATTGGCCCGCCGGTCGTCAGTGGGCGGTGCGCCGGCTGATCTGCCGTCTACTTTGTACACCTTTCGCGCGGCAGACGTTCTACAGCACTGAAGGGCACGTTGCCGTCGGTATGTTTGCCGCTAGCGTGAACGTCATGGTAGACGTGCCTTAACCAGAAATGGACAGTGTTTCGAAAAGCGCGTTGGCGATGACGTATGTCACGTTACATTGGGAGGAGCACTCGGCGAGGAGGAGAGACCAGCCGATGAACGTAGCGTAGCGAAGGAAAGAGCGAAACGAGCGAGGGCCGTGTTTCGATCATCAAACGCGTGTAACTCTGCTATTACGGCACCATTTCGAAATATTCTTGCGGCTACGTGTTCGTTATAAACTCGTGCACAGCTGCAATACCACAACTAAATTTCCACTTTTGGGTGGTTTAGGGGCCCTTTAAGAAGAAACAAATAAATGTTGCCGTCGTCTGTTACGAAGCCAGCCAGCAGTCAAGGGTGCGTTAGCACATATTGGTGTCGGCGCCTATCGGCAGCTGGCAGCTGTTGTCGGTGGTTTTCCGCACATTCCAGAACATTTTAAGCGAAACATGTGCGTCCTTGTATCATTTGAAGCGTGTTTCACACCACCTGCTTTTCTGCCCGTGTTAAGCTATCACAAATTGTGCGCGGTGTCTAAAAGGAACCATCACCAAGTTTATGCATTGCGAACAGAGGAGCACGGTGCGTTAATAAAGCTGTGAAGATCGTGTCAGCAAAGTGTCAAACTACTGCGCAGGACTAAAACGTCTCAAATTTCAAACGAAATCCCGCGCGCCTTTATTCACGAGGGAACCGCGCTTCCTACATCAATGTAAAGCGCATAAAGGCTTCTAAGCAGAACGTACTGCCTGCCACATCACTGAATATGGCACACGATCTGGATAAATCACCCAATTAGGGACGCGCAGAGCCGCCACTGCAAATGCGCCCTGCACTTGAGTCGAGAAACATTATGGCTGCTTGGACGAGCTGGTTGGTTAATGATGCTAATATTTCAAGAGTGTGTGTAATCTGGGTTACTGTTAAAAGTTCAAGTCGAAAACCATGTCATTCTTCTCGGAAAACCCGCCATGGTGGTGTAGCGGTTCAGGCGTTGCGCAACGAAACCCGAGGGCGAGGGATTGAATCCCGGCCGCAGCGGCCGCCTTTCGTTGGGGTGAAATTAAAAAACGCCCGTGTATCGTGCTTTGGGGGCACGTTAAAAAGACACAGGTGGTCAAAATAATCTGGAATCCCAGAGTGATGGTGGCGACTAATTGCGAATACCGCAAAGCACTTCAAGATACATTTTTTTATAGCCTGCAGAACGTTCTCACTCGCGCTACGCGGGTTGCCAGTCAATGCTGCTCGTTGCCCAATTTGTTCTTTGTTTCGGAGGCCATGACACTGTTTGGTGTTAGCGTCAGTATAGTCGATGATATAACATACCGTAGCCCTGTCATCTCTGATATACCTGGAATTCACGGCGAATTGGCCTCATGAGAAATGAAGTGTTTTAGAGCAAGTGGAATGACGTTGACATACAGGACCATTTAGAAATATCGTTTCACATGTTCATACCACTGAAGGAACAGGAGAAAAATATCTACCAACACGCTATGGCGCTTCTTTAAGGACACAGCTTCCGCTTGCGCCGCGCGTACGGTGTTCGCTGGTGGTGTTCCTTTGCTCCCCCGTCCAACATTGAGGTTGAACGTCTGCAACCAGCGGTGATGATTCTCATCACGCCAGAGTCAGGAGCCTTCATACAGAAGCAAAAGCTCAAGCGCAGTGCTTAGCACAAGCTTGAACTTGCGTTGATGTAAGATGCACTTGAGCTTGTGCTAAGCAGTAGTTGCCGCGAAAGTCCAGTGGTTTTCAGCCTTTTTCCTCCGAATAGCTTCGTCCAAAACACACGCACGTCAATGTGCACGAACAGGGAAAGAAGTAAACACAGCTTCTCGGCGGGAAAGAAAGGCACCACGAGGTGCTCTGAAGTAATGGCCCCTTGTAAACTGCCCAAACCGGCCTGGCGGTGTCCAACTGGCCACCATGGGCCACCACAGAGTCCACAGTTGGAACGGGCTCTGACGAGGACATTTTCTCATTTACCTTTGTTGCGATCTCCGTGAGCGACTGGTTTGGCGGGGTAAACGCACGTTCACAGCACAACCATGTGCTCTCGATGAGAACTCTTTCTTTAAAAGGAAGTGCATGTATATATGCAATAGTGGCGGTACTGATAATGCAAGAAACAAATGCCGGATGGAAAGTGCCCGAAATAACATGTTAAGCTAATTGTTTTTTGTTGTATCCAAGAAAAAATCTTCGGCTTCTCCATACTGACATGCCATCAAATTATGCATGCGATGTGATCCATTATTCGGAATTTCTATACTGTGCTACAGTCAAGATTTTCAATTTTTGATCGCAAAACATTTGCGCAAATGTGCAATGTCATTCCAGTTAAAACGGCGGTACAAAGTGTCACTCGCAGCCGCATGCGATTCCTGAAGCGCGCGAGAAGGCATTGTGCGGCAGAATATCTACACCAAATCATGATTATTTTGTTTAACAGGCAATGCACGCACATTGCCTAGCTTTCGACAGAATGCGACGCTTGTGAAAGGCAATGTGGGTTCTCACATAGCCCTACGTTTCCAGAATCAAACACAGAAATGTCAGGTTAGTCGCACTGCCCATTGTGCAGCAATATAAAACGGTGTAGTCGACTAATAGCCTAGTGAAGGGTTACAGTGCATAATCCCAATGCACTTCTTTAGAACTCAGATTGGTTATTGGTACCAGTCAGAAATACTGGCTCCTGCAAGATACATTAATCACATTTTAGATTGAAATTTATATGAACGTCCTGTGTTGCGTATAGTCTGAAATGTGAAACAGCTTATTACAATTTCTAATATTGACCTGATCATCAAATATAATTGCGGCCTTTTTTGATATCCTCTGTTCATGACTGAATCATAAATGACTCCGTATAACCGCTTTTCCTCTCCTTTGAGAGTCGAGTACAGCGATATGCTTTACCTATGCAATCATTATTCTTTTATTAAGCTTTATTGCGTAGAATCTTCGTCGTTTTTATGAGTGCTTATAAGGTTAAGTACGTTTCATCAACTCAACGTTACCTTGGACCCCCCGTCCCCAAAGTAAATCGAAGAGAGAGCGTGCGCATATGGCCTGCGTTTCGAAGCTACTGAATTGCGACAAAACGCTATTACTGGCTATCGCCTGCTCTCCTAATGGCTGAAATTCCGACAACAATTCTGGCGGCAACGAAACAGTGATCCCATTCCAGCTCTCCATTGGCACAATACGAAGACTCTTTTTTTTTTTCCTGTTTGGAGATTTTCTGTAGCCCTTTATACGTGGCCAGGGTTAGGTCCAAAGTTTCCCCTGATACCCGGGGAAACTGATGAAACCAGAAGGAATATCGAAAGTTGCCCAATGTGAACATCCGGATGCCCACGGTGTCTCCTGATGCGCGAAAGCGGCGACGACGAGGGATCAGCGAACGCCGCTGTCTCCGCTCCTTGCGAAACAATCGGCACCCCAAACAGTGGCGTTTGCTCAACTCCTCCCTGTGTGCGTGCTTTCCTGTGAGCGTGCGTGAGCTTAGCTCCGGTCTTGCCACACCCAGGGTTGTGGCACCTAATAATAATTTGAAAAAAAAAAACAAATATCTTGAGCTATTGGGAAACAATAAAACTTTAAACAGTCGCTTTCACAGTGTTTCACAGGCGCAAGCTGCCTTTTCTACTCTACAAGCTTCATTGTTTTTTTTTCTTTTCTATGTGTTTAAAGCTTGAGAGGCCTTAAATCAACGTTCATAAAATTTTGCTCGGATTCAGCAGCATATCTCGAGAGTCATCTTACCTGCTATTACATTCACATGATGTTCCGTAGGTATGTTAACACACCGTCTAAGATTACATCCATTTACCAGAACAAGAGCGCCTTGAGTGGAAGGAAAATGGCAGGATCTTCGGCTTTGAGCTCAGTTAATAATTCGGACAGGGCAATATTGCAGTCTAGCAAGATAAGTGAAAACAGAAAGTAATCACTGAGAAAAGAAGCATCACTCAAAAAAAAAGAAAAAAAAACTTAAGGGAAATTGTAGATTGGGTCTTCGGGCATATAAGTATTGTCAAGCAGAGAAACTAAAAAAACCTTCTTTGTTGTACAAAGCACTGTCATGTCCAAAGGTGTAAACTCATGTGTAACTAATGAGTCTGAGGGTCTTCAGTATAACTGAAGTGCGCTGTAGTCGATGCAGGTATATGAATGTAGGCTGTCATAAATATTAGCTTTCAAAATGTGACACTAGTAATATATTGTACTTTCCCACGAATTATTTGCTGGATGAGGCATTTTCCTACGCCGCTGTAATGAAAGATGAAAGTTTGAATATAGCTTATTGCTATGCAGCAATCATGTACGATATTACCTCTGATAAAAATATTCATAAAACATCTTGTTTTGTAACACTGGGTATTCCCTGCATGAAACTGTCTCGTGTGCTCAAAGCTGTAGCCCTGTTTCAAAACGCTATGTATTGGTCTTCTTTTATTGATACGTACGCTGCCAGCGCGTGTTCGGTGTTGTGTGTAATTTCCTTCACACGTGTCGCTTGTGCGTGTGTTATAACATGTCGTAATTCATGCTACACACTTTTGATATGCACATATAAAGTATAATATTACAGTTGGTTTGAAAGCTTATATACATCTGAGAAGAAAGGCAAAGCACAAAGGAGCGCAGGCAGGCAACCGGCCACCGAAGAGATACAACGGCTGCCTACTCTTCAGAAAGAAGGAGATGACAGCGACATAGAAATGGAAGAGAGGTAGGAAGGAAATGAAAGAGGAAAGAAATAACAATATGACATATCTCAAAGGATGAAACAGAGCAATGACGAAAGAAAACAGAGTACGGCCGGTCACGCTACTAAAACAATGGTAAAAATTGAAGAAATAATATCTGATATCTTGTTGTTAAAAAGATAGATAATAAGCTACAAACGGGAACATTAGTCAGTTCCTTTTATAAAAGTAAGAAGAGCGCGATGAGTTTAATCGCGTGGAGACGCACAACCACGGTACAAATATTCGTCGAGTGTCGTACAACGCAGGCCAAGTAGATGATTTACGAATAGTCCTTCACCAGCGGCGTGTGCTGAGCAATGGAATCGGAACACTACAATATTAGGTGCTGAAGTATCTCACAGCAACTGCGAGACGTACACATAGGACTTGCCACAAGTACTTGTCGGTGTAAACATTCCCACACATTCACGCAACAAACCTTTAGTTTGATTAGCTGCGCTCTAGCGCGACGAGGCATGGCTTGACCGTGAACACGGGGCGGAAACGTTCCATCTGTGCACACTGGTCTGGGTGCTGCTCGAGGTAAGCATTCAGAAAACAGCTGTTCAATTTCTATTCTGATCATACTGAATATACAAGTCGCAGAAAGCATCTAGGCCCACGCGTCGAACAAGAGTAATGCTCGATGAGGCGAGAACCTCAGTTAATACGAGCTCTCATGCGTGCCTTTGACATGTGTTTGATGCCGCGTTGTCTTTAGTTCTTGAAGTATTGATATCCTTATACAAAAAGCACCGCTCACAAGATGCACGTGGCTGATAATGCTTCACAATCAGAATACTAATTTTTATATCACGCTGCTCTGAAAAATGGCTCGTCGTCATACTTTGGTACTGCCTTTCAGCGGTTGTGACAAGCATGAAACGTAGAAAAGATCAGCAGAGAAGTCACCTTCCTGAATATGCACTGGAGGCTTGAACGCCGTGGTGTTAAATAGTGTAAAACTGCAATTTGGAGAGAGTCGGTGTTGACAACAAATGTTGGATATGTCACCCGCGGGAAATAAATATTCATCTGTCTATTTTTGTTCATTCCTGAATTACAGCGCAACATAACTGAGACGAGCAGAAGTAGTAAATCACGAATTTAATCCAACTCACCCACTATTCAATTCTTATTGATGTCCATTGGCAGGACGATGACCTCTCCATTAAATAAATGACGTATATCAAATGACTACCTGCTCATGAAGTTCGTGCGCAGAGCTTGGCGTGTCAAATTAGCGCGCTTTATTGTCTACTAGAACTGCCCGCAACTGGATGAAGTTGATTCCAGATTTTTGTAGGCATAAATGAGCTGTATTGTATCACAGAAGCGGTTTAGTAAACGACCTGAAAAAGGTTTCTATCAATATATATATATACAGTAGAATAGCCTATTTATTCGAAACAACAAAATAATAGTTCACTTAATGTGTGCGTGCCCCTGATTGTTTCGACATTAACAGATGTAAGGTCACCTGGTGCAAACACAAGTAATATTGTATAAGGTATTATACATGTATATAGGCTGTACAAGAGTTTTTAAGCAGTACGTGAAAGTTTCATAAGAACTTTAGGACATGTAATGCTAATAGCTATATAACAGCTGGTCATTGGGCGGGTTTATCAATCACTTCAAGTTCAGCTGCTCGTTTGATAGCCTAATAATTCTCCAGACCAGGCACATTGATATGAAAACCGCAATTTTTACCACTACCGACATCACGAAAACAATAAAAATGTTACAGACATTCTGAGAACTGTCTACTAAGGCGTATGCATTCCTTGGCTCGGCTGCTACTTCTGTTTTGCATACTTAGCCTGCTTATTCATGTCTACCCATCAGTGCTAATCATCTACTATTCCACTATTTAACGCTTATATATGTTGACTTGGACAAATATGCATTTACTTTGAAAATCTGTCGTATGAACTGAGCGGAAATTCAGTGCCAATCATTTTTTCTTTTGCCACACCACAGCTATTTTCTTATATTTATTTTTGTTATGACCTTGATGCGGCATCGGCGACGACACCACTTTTTTTTCCAACACTACCATTTATCTATTATTACACTATTATAATGATTACATCTGCTAACTTGATCAATTATGCATTAATTTTGCAGATATAAGGCGCACGGGACCAACAGACCTTGCTGGGAACTCGCTAAAGAATGCTTGCGCATTACAGTAGGGTTTTAGGAAACTCAGGAATGGAGAGAAACCTCTCAATGTCCTGTTTGAGTTGAACCGGGTGTGATGTAAGCTGAGGCCAAAGAAACTCTCACTCCCATGAGTGTAACGTGACTCAGACAGACATTTGCCTTCCACGTTTTCGTCTATGGTTTGAATCCCTGTCACAAATACTTTTCATTCTAATGCTACCACGCCTTATAACAATGACATATGTTAACTTGACCAACTATGCATTCATTTTGCAGATATAAGGCGTCATGGGACGGGCAGATTATGCTGGGGTACTCGCCAAAGAATGCTTACGCATTAAAAGCCATGTTAATATTATGCCGAGCGAGAGAGAGAACAACGTTGTTTAAAACAAACCCCAGTCTGGGTCCACTAAGAAGAGCGAGGCCTAATCGTCAGACAGGCCTACTATACTCGCGGACAACTATCTGTGGCTTTGAAGGCAAAGCTATAGACGCAGGCAAAGCGCGCACAAGTGGAAGCGCTTTTGAAAAAAGTCCCACGTTTTAATCCACGTTTGTTTAGGCTGGGGAAGAGAAAACATGAACGGCTTATTAGCAACAGGTAAATAAAACAATACACACCATGGACTGAGTGTAAAAGTTTACTTATTTTGGGGCTTTTCCCTTCCGTGTCTGGGCAAACGCAATATCGTCGCACGTGGAAGCTACGTTGATTCAGCGTCTGTTCCGAGCAACCGAAAGCGCTGTTATACGCTGCCGGACTAGTTGGCGCGGTAACACATGCGCAGCAGCCAGGCACCCGTAGCTTTCCCTTCATAGTCACAGAAAGTTGTCCGCGAATTTAAGAAGAGATAATTAACGGCGTAATTTACAATGGTAACACTTATTAGGACTGCTTATTAATGACCAGTCGTATTTGCTGTCTGGTTTTATCCATGTAAATAGGATAGCGTTTACTGTCTTTTCATTGTAAGATCATTACTATAGAAGCTGGCGCCCACCAATGGTGCCAGCTATGTGTTTCTAGTGCATGTTTTAACGCGATAGCGTTAAGGGCCCCTTGTCACAGAAAATCAGGTGTCGGCGTCCGGTGCCGGCGTCTTGTGAGAGAAAATTCCATTATATATTTAGGTATATGTATATGCCACGCCTTGCTATATGACATGCGGGTAATACGGCCACACCATTCTATCACTAAAGGTGCCCATATCTTGTCTTTGCATTCTTGAAGGAGTTGTTCCTCGGAATTTTGAGAATAACAGCCCACAAACAAATGTCATGAAACAAAACAACAACAGCGCATGCATTTTACGCTAAATCTTTCAGAATGAAATAATAAAAGTGCGAAACAATAACATAAACTTCAAAATGATGCATTTTTTTGGCGCGGCTGTGCACTACGTCCGGAATCGGCCCACGCAAGTGGCCGCGTTTTTACAAGAATGTTCGCCTTCGTGCATAGCGTTCACAGCCAGCGTTTCTCGGTAAACATTACGGTTACAAAAGCTCCAATTTCCGGGAAGCGTGAGAAGCAGCCAGGGATCTTTGAATGCTATCGCGTTCCACTCTTAAAGGAGAAGCTCAAGCGCCTTCCAATTTTAACGCGATAGCATTTAGGGCCCCGTGTCGCAGAAAATCCGGCGTCGGCAACCGGCGTGTGATCGTGGGTGGCGGAAAAAATCATCCAACCACATCGACTGCCCAGGCCCTCCACGTGGTGCAAGGTTTTGGTGAACAAAAATGAATTTCTCAAAGTGAAATCCGCCAGAAAAATGGTAAAGCACGACTTTACCATTCGGCGTCGGATTCGCCGTCGGATTGTTTAGCAATCGGCATGGGATTATAATTTCAATGTGCGAGAAAATCTAATTCTGCTACGAGGAAACTCAAACATTTTTAGCAGACCTGCGCGCGTCGGGGCAATAGCAAACAATTAATAAAATAATAAAAAGGTTCTAGGGCCTTCACATTTTAATATAAGACCACTTATAGTGCTCCTGGAAAAACTTCTTTCCAGCAATGCATTTCAGTTTAAAAGTGAAGCCGACTTTAAGGGATCGGTGTAAGCTTGGTCTTAGTAAGCTGGCTTTGCCACGTTCAGTGTTGCAGTGAATGAAGCCTACTTGGCGTATGCGAACGATGCGATGCGAACGGGTCCCGATAACGCTATCGCGTTTTACTCTTAAAGGTGAAGCTTCAGCGTCCTCCAAGTTTTTGTGAATCACTGAAGCGCACAAGCTGAATTGTGTATAAGTAAAAGCGAGTTATGGCGCAAACCGGCGGCAATCTATGCTTTCTTTTTGTCCACTTTCATTTCCCTTGAGCTAATCACGACTGCATCTCAAGTAAAAACTGTACATAATTTCCCTTATGGTAACGTTTGCTTCATTCGCCATTGGTTTCATATGGTTGTGAGTAACAAAATTCGGGCGCTTTGATTCCCCTTTTTTTTGTTCAAGGACCCAAGAAGGTACAGTAGACAAACACGGTGCTCGATATCAACCAGCCGACATCATCAACTTTATGAAAACGGTACCATAAAGTTCTCAAATGAGTATTCCGACAACAAAAAGTAATTCCAAAACAAATCATGCACTCAAGTATCCAGTCTTCCTCTCGAAAAGTGGGTTCTATCCAGCCATCTAGGCATTGATTACGGAGCTGTCCTTCGACCATACTGTCACGCATTTATACCCAGAAAAAGTTTCGTATTGCTTTAGGGCAATGTTGTCGCTGAATGACTATGAAAACATTAATGAATGCGCCACCAGCGACTGCCGTTTAGTTATAATATATTGCACTGCTGCACTGTAAGGCACATATTTAACCACACCGCGCGGCGCATGTGCAGGCATTTTAGCATCAGAACTTGTCGTCGGGTTATTTATCGCTTACTTACCACATACGAATAGAGTTAGACCAAAAGTAAGAGCTCTAATAGAGCGCAGTTAATGACTTGACCGAAAAAACACATTTGCGCTCATGCAACAGGGATCAAGAGAGTGCGATTTTGGAAAGCTTGGCATGGGTTAACCAAACGCATGTGCTGTTTGATACCTTGCATTGCAGTAAATAGAAATTGGACAAAGAGACAGAAAGCATTGGATAGAAATAAAGCAGCTGAACACATCACGTGGAGGTGGACATGGAGTCAATGAACGGAAAGAGAGACCTGTTGACTTTAAAAGTTACAGCAAAGCTTTGCGTCGCTTTCTGCATATCGCACGCGAGTTTCTACTCATCTGCATTCTCAATACGTCAAAGACACGTAATGCAGTAGAGCGGCAAGTTGGGCTAGTTGATGGATGTTCATTTTATAAAAAGGGGATACTGCGCGCTTCCTGTCCACGTCTATTTCGGTTGTCCGTGTGTTTTTAGTGCAGCATCTCCTTTTTATAAGACGTAAAAGACACGCTCACCCCCGAGTGTATATGCGCGAAATCTTCATGTACGTGGCAATAACACTGCTCAAACGCATACAATACGCGTCTTCCTTGATCGACCCCCGTCTTCTGGCGTCGCAATACGAACCTATACAGGAGCCCAACAGAATCGAGAGAGCGTTATTGGGGTGGCGCGTTTTCCTGCGCAGTCTCGCAATCTAGAGCCGCGTGCTTAGCTTCCAGCATCGGCTAGATCAATGTCCCAAGGGAAATGAAGGTTGGCCCAGGAATAGGAGTGACACTTCTGCACGAAATGAGAGTTCGTTGATTGGGGTGACAACGAGGTCCTCAGTCTGCTCGGAAGCAGCCCGTGATTGTGTTCAACCCTTCTCGAGCAAGGTCCCATTCGCGTACAATGGATTGCAGACTAGAGGAATCCGCATTTTCTCGCCTAGGCAGATCGTCTCTCTATGGATTCCTTGTTCCACGGTCGGACGCATTAGGGGACACAGAACGATCGTTGTGATGCTTCGGGCCCCAGTGATTACTTCGTTGCCGCTGCGGCAGTTCACTTTCTCAGAGTTCTAACAGAAAGAAACACAGACGGGAAGATTTACCAGCTTATCCTTTTCAATAAGTAATCACTAAGCAAAGGTAGAGAGCGTTTACTATTTAATTAAGACTAATAGTTTCTTTATTAGCTGGTGTCCGGCTCGTCCATCTTTGTACCACTTTTATTATAAGGCTTGCCTTAACGTTCCATGACTTGCGGACGATTTATACATCTGAGCCCTACCTACTAAGCGTATTTTCTGCGCTCTCGCCTAACCACTCGAAAACCGCGAGTTTCGCCCGAAAGATTAGAAAAATGCACGAAGTGAGTGAGTGAGTAAGAACTTTATTGAGGTCCTGAGGAGAAAGAATTAAAGCGGGGCCGGAGGCCCCGCCAATCAGTCCGGTGGCTCCACCCAGATCGGGGCCGGTAGACAGAGTCCTTCGGCGACGGCCCTGGGCCCTCTGGACAGCCTTGAGCTGAGCGATGAGCCCTGTGCTTCTGAGCGCTGAGTCCCAGGAGGACTGGTCAGAAAAGTCCGTGCCCGCGTTGGCAGGGCACAGCCAGAGCATATGTTCGAAGTTCTATTCGTGGCCGCAGTGTGGGCCTGCAGTAGGAAGGTCAGGATTGATCCTGCTTCGTGTTCTTGGTGTGATGTATGTCCTAGTCTGCAACTGTCTCTAAGTGACGGCGTGTGCTTTTTTGAGGTTTTGGTGAGGAGGAGGAAAAATTCTTCGCGCTAACGTATGATTTGAAGTGATTTCATGGTATGATACGAGCGGGTCTTTGTTGTCTAGATCCCTCCAGGCTAGGTTGAAGCGAGGGGGCGGACCGCAGACGCGGAATCTGAGTTCTCGCGCCAGTTGGTGTGCCCGCTCGTTCGGATTACAGTCAGGAGGTCCGGAAATGTTGCCCATGTTGGCCGGGAACCATGTGATGTGTGGGGACGTAAGGTTGTCTCCTCCCGTTTTTTGGAAGATTTTGTTGACAACCGTAGCTGCTTTCCTAGAGACGAGGGCCGCCGAGAAGGTTCTGATGGCTGTTATTGAGTCCGAGTAAATGACGGAGGCTTCTTTTCAGCTTCGATGGGCCACCGCGATGGCCATTTCTTCTGCTTCGTGAGTGAAGTTGGTAACCACCGTGGCTGCGTTGACGAGTGAGCCATGGGCGTCCACCACAGAGACCGCGTATGCGCCTCGATTCCAATATCTGGCCGCGTCAACGAAGAGGACTTGGGTTTCGTTACGATTAATGTTGTTAAGGATTGCCTTCGCTCTCGCTTTTCTCCGCCCTTCGTTGTGGGTGGGGTGTACGTTTCTTGGGATTGGATCAACGGTTATTGACCTCTTGGCATTTGTGCATAGTTGCGACCTCTCTGGTTGCATGAAGAGGGGCTGTGTGTCTGCTTCTAGTAATATCTCGATGCCCGCCTTTGTGAGTGAGAGCCGACTAATTTGGGCGTTTCCCTGTGCTTCAAAGAGTTCTGTTGCCGTGTTGTGTAGCCCCAATTGGAGGAGTCATTCCATGCTAGTGTTTCTAGGGAGGCTTAGGGCCTTTTTCAATCCTGTTCTGATTAGTTAAAGGGAAACTTTAATTCAATTACTTATACCTTTAGTTACTTACCCTTTAATTACTTACCATTTAATTACTTACCCTTTAATTACTTATCTCTACTTAGCGGATTTCCGCTGAACTATTACGTCATGGTCTGATTAGTGTGTCGATTTTGTTCAGCTCCGAAGTAAGCTTCGTCGTTTTATAGCCAGTATAGGTTGTAGAAAACATCCGCTGAGTAAAGGCTCATTCCCATTAGGCCAACACAACACCGATTTTGGTCTGCCAACTGTTAGCGACAGTAGTTTCCAGGTCGGAAAACGCTGCGACCAATCGTTTAAAGGAAGGGAAACGCTGTCGCCAACAGTCGGCAGACTAAAATCGGTTTCGTGTTGGCCTAGTCTGAATGAGTCTTAAGAAAACAAGTGTTATGTCACGCGCGCACCAACAAACACGAGCAGATGTCTATCGATAATCGCAACCAAGCGCCGTCACAACGCTGGCCTGATGAGAAGCGCCGGTAGCTGGGAAATAAAAATTCATGCTGCCGCTCGTTTCATCACTTCAACTGTGCCACATCTCTGCAACTCATATTACAGGACCTCGAACACTATGTGCGCAAGAAGACGACGTGCATGGAGCCCCTAGCCATCTCGGCACCAATCGCAGATCACCTTCAACATATGGCGTGCCGGCCGTATATGCAGTCAGCCGCGCGGACAACCATGCGCAACCATGGTCGAGCTAAAGACGTGCGCTCTCCGTAACTAATGCGCGCTGCAACACGTGACCTCCAACTCTGGGTGCGCGGGAAGACGGCGCGCAAGAAGACACTACTCTCCTTGACTGACCCTCTCACGCCGACCTTTTCACCAGCAGCATACGACACTTGGCCGGATCATTTTCCTAGTACTTCGATTTTTTTTATTTGTTAACTCTATGCAAGGAGAGATTGGTGCGTTTTAAACGCCACCGGCTTGATTGATTGATTGATTAGCTAAGAATACGTCAAAAAAAGAATGGAGAAGAGACTACCGTATAATAACTGTTCTGAAGTTCACATAAACACCACAAGGACAATCGTCTTCTCACAAACAATTATTGAAGGGTGGCACACTACTACTGGCACATACACGTTGACCCAAATTATCATCAGAGAGGTTCATTGAAGGCCAGCATAGACCGAGCGGCACCAACTCAATACTCCGAGTGGGTGTCAATGAGTTTGACTGAAAAGTGGTACTTACCAAGTCCCGCATCGAGAGAGACCCATGTTAGCGTGAAAGAGGTTCGTGAAGAGCGGCACATTTTTTTTTTCGCTTGGATTGCCACGCGGCATAACGTGATGCAGGACGGTTTCATGAAGATACGACAACAGTGATTTATAAAATGCGTTGTCCATAATCCCTCTTTCATAGTCTTCCACTTGATTACTGTTCAATCTCACACCTTTAAGAACACTTTCGCGAATTCTCTTTTATTGCGATAGCAATTATATGGACACTCCATGCGGATTTCAGCCGTCGGCGTCACCGTCGCCGTGAGGTTCCGTATAGAGTCCAATGGCCATGAAATCGTCGTCGCGCTCCGTATGCTGTATGTGCGCGAGAGACGCGCGCTTTCGCGGGGAGCGAACGCACGGTGGAGAGCTAACACGACTTCTTCAATCACCCGAAAGGCTGGGGTTGGACGGGAGGGCGGGAGGGGAGGTGACGTTTAGCGGCGGCACCAAATGCGTATTTAAATAAACACATTGCGAGACGAGAAGGTGGTAAAGACTTCCGATGCTGCTCGACGAGTGTCTCGTTCTGATCTCGTCGAAAACCTCCGAGCCGCCCACAGAGGCACCGGCAACAGTCACCAACGCCACGCGCTTTCGGTGCGAACGCGGGCGAAACACCGATGGCGTCGACAACAGTTCTGCGCGTTGATGGTGCTGCTCGATGTCCAAGTTTATACACCTTATAAAACTACTCTCCTTACTCCGTATAGCTCTCTACTAATTTGCTATCCCAATTGATGCTTCGCCTTTCGGGTGAAACAGCGACAGGTAGATGCTGGGCATCCGCGGCAGATGCAGGAGCAGAGCGCTTCGGACAGTGGACAATGTCTTGGTGGCGTTGACCCCAAGCACAAGTGAAGGCTGGTGTAAGGGGCCGCCTTGGCCCTAAGTCTCCGGAGAGAGACATATGTACACATTGCCACATACTCAGTGACCCAACTTGGTCTGATGGTTGGTTTCCAACGCTGTTCCCTCAGCACAGCAACCCGATGCTCTACTAATTCGACAATAGATCCCCCAGTGACCCAGGTAGACGGGAAGACGGTTGGTTAGATAGATAGATAGATAGATAGATAGATAGATAGATAGATAGATAGATAGATAGATAGATAGATAGATAGATAGATAGATAGATAGATAGATAGATAGATAGATAGATAGATAGATAGATAGATAGATAGGCAATTGGCCCACGGAAAGTGCGTACCCTAAGAATGCTAACAAATTGAAAAAAAGTTAGCGTATAATGCACTGGAGGGGCAATGCTAAAGAGACAGCGGAGCTGATGGGCACCTAGCTAGTCCTGGCTTTTGGGCTAGGCTAAGGACTACGAAGTCATCCCGAGCATTTTACAGAATTTATTGGTTATTGAACGATTGTGGATTAGCTATTGATTGGCTATCGAATGGCTATCGATGACTGACTAAGCTTAAGTAGTTTCAAGCATGCTTAACCTGATTTAGCAGATTCGCTAGTTCACAGGGGTACGTACCAGTGCGCTTGGACTCTTTCTGCACTACCGCCAGGATCGCCCCAGATTTTTGTAGACAACTAACGAACTAAGGGTTGGCTTAAACATCTCCGCTATTAAAAAAATCAAAATAATAACAAAAGAAGTGGAGACGGAATCGTATTCAACGTCAAACACTTTAAAGACAAGGCGAAATCTGGAGTGGCAGTTGGTAAGAAAGAAGCAATGTTACTAAAGGTATGTATGACCTTTTAATTGTCTGCCGTTGTCAGAATTTAATTGTACCCTTCGACACAAGCAAATTATCATGTCAGAAAAGACGGCGCCTCCCACCTTCAATGCTCATTCACTTTTTCAGCTTGCTTTTCCAGCATCCCTCCACATGCACAGAGCCAAGTTCAATCTGCCTGAATGCAGTGGTAAACCTGAACGGAACCGACAGGAAACTTCGCAGAGATATGTGCCACGCTTCGAGACATTACCGATGTTTTCATGAGCTAATGAGCGTGCTCGGTCTGTGAATAGCCGTGGATAAAGCTGCCGCCGCACCTACGGCACGGCGGCATTCCTCGCTGTCGCAAAAAAGGAATATATATATATATATATATATATATATATATATAAAGAAGTGCAGGCGCACGTCGAAAAGCAAAAACGCTTAATTTCGACGTTCCGGCCGGGGTCCGGCCTTCATGGAGATGAAGGCCGGACCCCGGTCGACATGTCAAACTAAATGTTTGTGTTGCACTTCTTTTAATTTAATCAACACCGGATCCGAAGAAATAGTTCCGTCACACACACACACACACACACACAGACATATATATATATATATATATATATATATATATGTCTGTATATATATACACAGGGTGTTTCAGCGAACACTTTCAAATTCTTAAAGCTTGCCGATGGCACATAGCCCAATTCTAGTTAATGAGCTGGTCTACTCGAAGAGGCGGACATTACTTGCACAAAAAATTGAAATGCATAATCGACTAATTACCACAAGTTCACTAATTACGTTTTTAACTAATTACCTAATGGCCCATATTGCAATTTACAAATTGTAACCGTGGAGTTCGCAAGACGGATACACTTGGAATTAATTCTCAGGATGACACCAGTTTCGAGATATTAATTCCCGAACTTTCCGGAGATATGCATTGGCCTTCCAGTTAAATTCTTAACAAAATGTCGGTTTATGTATTGAAGCACAAATTTAACTGGAACGCCAATGCATTTCTCCGCAAAGTTCGGGAATTAATATCTCGAAACTGGTGTCATCCTGAGAATTAATTCCAAGTGTATCCTCCATCATCCTTGCGAACTCCACGGCTACAATTTTTAAATTACAATATGGGCCATCAGGTAATGAGCTAAAACTTAATTAGTGAATTTTTGTTAATTAGTTGATTATGCATTTCAATTTTTTGTGCAAGTAATGTCCGCCTCTTCGAGTAGACCAGCTCATGAACTAGAATTGGGCTATCTGCCACAGGCAACCTTAAATAAATTTTGAAAGTGTTCGCTGAAGCACCCTGTATATATATATATATATATATATATATATATATATATAGGATGAAAAAAAGAAAGTGCAATGACAATAAAAATCGAGTGAACAGATGAATATTACGAAATAGCACATTGACAGGTGGATATGGCAAGGCTTTCTGTAATTTTCTATCGACAGTCGCTCACACATACGTGCTTTGTGACTGGTTACCCAGCTACTGCGCAGCGTCAGGCGCAGCAGGATATTTATTGCCGTGTTCTTCATGATGAAGCTCACCGCTGCGTGCCGGCGGTGCTCCTAGCACCTAACCGATCATAAACAATCATCATCCTCACACTTTCAACCTCTACACATCCGCCAATTAACCTAGATAACTCACCCGTGCCCGATTCTGTTTACATCTCCTATATTTGCCGTCAGCCATCCACGACTGCGCAAAGTTTCGAATTCCTGACGCAGAGCGAAGCGCCGCAACTTCGTGGTTGATAATCTCCTGGCATTCATAAGACGGAAAACTGTCTAGACTCGTGAAAGACAGCAACTGTCGTGTTAAAGCATGTACTATACAAGGCATTGAAGCATATATGAGTGAAGCGGAGCTTTTGATCGGAGAAGACACTTGAGAATACGTGCTAAAACAAATGGGAAAATACTAAAGGGGATTTGAAAGTGGGAACGCGGTAATGGAAGCACTGGGACGAAAACCGTGCCTATCACAACAAAAAAGATCTGAAATTTGTCTTGAGGTTTGGTTCCTAGGGCACTCATAAAAACTGCATGTGCAGAAACGACGGCAGTAACGTGACCGCAGTAAGGAGATCGGGACTTCCACACACACACACACAAAAGGGCGGCAGTTTCACAATGGTGTTCATTCGAAATCATTGTGGAACTCTCTCCATTCTACCTCTCTTTCCCATTTTTTCGCTTTTTTTTTCATTTTGGTGCCACATACAGTGCTTCTATGGTCTTCACGTTCGAACGCACCTGAAAGGGCTCATAAAGTGATTGATTAGTGGTTGTCAGAAAAGAAAGCTCTCCGAGCGCTTGCGCGGAGACAACGGTGCGACGTGGAAAATGCAATATAAAGGGACAGCGTGGTTGGGCGTGTCTCCATGCCCTCGTTTTGATTTGTCGGCGCTTTTTCCGCGCGATGCGACCAGACGCGATGCGGTAACTCCCGTTATTGTCTCTGCCTCACTCTCCCCACCGGTGCCTGTGTTCTTGATTCGAGAACGCAAGGAAGGGTGGAGCCAAGAGGAACAGAGCGGGGAGGGGAAGGGGAAGTGGCAGTGAGATGTGCAGGAGTAATCGCTGATGACGTCTTTCGACGGCCTCATCCGAAGCAAGCGCCGTCAACCGGATTTACTGCGCTGTCGATCCATTACCTTCCTTCCCGACTGGCTTGAAATTAGCCTGACGTCGATGGCTCACCGCAGCTTGAACCTGCAACTATTGCCGGTGCACATCCAAGCGTGCCTGTCAGAAAATAATGGGAGCTGCCACCTTTTCAAAAAAAAAAAAAAAAAACACACCGAAGTTCATGGTGTTCGTGCCGGTGCAACTTCTGTGTATGGAGTGCAACGTCGAAGCAGGTGTCTTTCTATACATAGCTGCTTCTCCCGCAGCTAACGCTTAGTAAGAGAAAGTGAAAGTGAACGTAGGAACCAAATGAGGAAAGGATGCAGTGGAAGTGCAGTTTGGATTCGGGATTAATAAAATCCTGGCATTGTGAACTGAATAAATGAATGTGCCGCCCCTACGAGTACCGAAGTTGAAAAGAAGATGAGTCGTCTATGGGACAACAAAACAAAGCATAAAATAAAAGAAATAATACTACTATACTCAGGAAAGCGCAGGGCTATGTTAGGCACAGCTTCTTCACATAGTCTAAATTTTGCTAAAGTGATCATTTTCAATCCATTCTTATACAAGATGTGTAGCGTTCAGTAATTAAAGGGTATAATATGCATTTCGCGAGGGATGTAGAAATACGTTTCATACCATCAATAAGAAAGAGCGTGTTTGAGAAGTTAAGCCTTTGCAATGTCTTGGAACTGCCGGCTCGTGGCAAAGGCCATGGCCGAATGAAGGAGCCTTGCGATGAAGCTTTCGAAGATTTTAACGCGAAAGCGTTAAGGGCCCCGTGTCGCAGAAAATCCGGCGTTGGTGTCGGTGTTAACGATCGGCGCCTTGCGGAAATAACCATGCCGAAATAACCACGCGGGCCCTTCGCATGGCGCAAGGGGTTAGTAAACAAAAATCGAATTTCTCAAAGTATAATCCGTCAGAAAAATCGTAAAGTACAACTTAATCACAACGTACGGATGTAATAGCGTCGGATTGTAATTTGAATATACGAGAAAAATCCTGATAAGTAGCCAGGGATCTTTGAATGCTATCGCGTTCCACTCTTAAAGGCGAAGCTTAAGCGTCCTCAAATTCTGTTGGTGTTTCGCTGTACTTTGGTTCTAGGCAACATTGAGAGGAATGTTGAAAACCGAGCCTTTCTAAATTGTTATCAGGCCCCATGTCGCAGAAAATACGGTGTCGGTGTCGGCGTCAACGGCGCCCAATAACGCTACCACGTTCCACTCTTAAAGGCGAAGCTTAAGCGTGCTCCAAGTTTTTTTTTTATGTTTTCGCTCATTACATAAGAGCTCAATACATGAACAGGATTTAAAAGTATTTTGCGTGTGGGAACTTGGCGTGAGCTAGTAAAACAAACTATAATGATGGAGCAGGGGTCGAATGCTGCTTTTTTTCGAGCTGGCATACTTTTTAAAATCTAGGCGATTGAGTCACCGATAGGCGTTGATATGAAAGGCGTTGTATTTATTTAGGAAACAATGTACACCGTGGAAATATAGCAAAAAAAATCCTGTAAAGCAAAATAAAGTGACACAATCTTACAGCTCTTTTGCGGACATCGATGCCCATTCGTAGAATAGAAAAAAAAGGTAAACTAGAAATAGGTGAGCAATTATTTTTTAATCGTGATGCTTATCAGGATTGCGATAGGCGCTTTATTATGGGCCTATAGTTTGTGCGAGGAGTGGTCTGCTTGTATGGGCTCATCAAAATCAACCTATAGGGGCCACGAAGTCACACGACCTCCTAATATGAGGTGGTGGCATTGGTAACACCTGCAGTGTAGACTGCACACTTGCACATTGACTTCAATAGACAGCAGGAGGTGTTTCAAGGGAATGGCAAGCTCTTTTGCAATCGTAATTCAACTTCAGAAATCCATCTCAAAACGTTTAGAGCCATCGCTGGCTTCGGGAGATAAAATGGCTGCGATACCTGGAATATAGCTACCTGTATGGTCGGAAAACGGATTCATGCGCATCAGAAATTTGGAAGGGCATGGGAGGTTGCAAGGTAGGCGCGTGATGAAATAGTGACAGCAGATTGCTTCGGATGAGAGCCGGAGATTATTAATTTATCCACAGACACTAACGCAGAGAAAACGCCACGCTCTTCTTTCGCCCTAGTGCCCGTAAGCGTGAAATTAAATTACGAAAGCTGCAAGTGAGCTTCGTCATCGTCGGCTGAGAATCGAGTCTTGTAGGAGCGGTAGTCATGGTACTTAATTTGCATACGGCAAGCGTGCTGGCCACACAGATGAGCAGGGGCACTGGTAACAAATTTCGCCTCCCTAACAGCTTGCCGCCATCCTAATGGATTTCTTTTCAACGGTCGGTTCAGACAGCTGGTTTACCTGCAGTATGCGCCAAGAACGATAATGTTCACGTCAGTGCTGGCAGAAATTAGCGCCTCTCCACGGCAACATGCTCACGCTTGGCCGCATGGCGCAGTTTGTTGGCTCGGCATCCATTTGCATTTACTCTACCCCTTCTTTACGCAAGACGGCAAGGTCTAAATTTTTCAGCAGACTTGTACGTCCAACTGCTTTGTGAATGCGGGGAAGCTATTAGAGTTCGGATAATCACTTCATATTTTATGAGTGTGTGATCGACGTAACTTTCATCGCATAGACAGTAGCTGCGACGAGGCATTTCTACAACAGGGCGATTCTGAGTCATTTGTTGTCCTGATATTCAGGATTTTTCATAGTTTTTTTTTCTGGTGCCGGCACCACCAGAGCCGGGTAGTATTTGGCTTCTAGCGTCTGTTGTTGAATGGGCCCTTGAACGCGATAATCGTTCACTCACATATGACCAAATCACCATTAGCAAGCAATGGCCAAGCAAGGCAACATGAATGTATCGTCCATTACGCCGCAGGGAATTCAAGAGACCATATTTGATTTGTCGAGAACAGTGCATCGTTACCGCTGCGTGGTCAGCCACTTGAAGTGATCAACCACGAACCATCCAGGCAATACCCGATCATCTCCGCTGCCATAAATTATAACAAGTCTGCACTGAGTAACTGAAAAGGAACTCAATTTTCACTCCTGGAATTAGAGCGCACCTCCTAGCGCCCGCTACTCTGTTTTCTCTCATTGGAGAGCTTGTGAAGCGCACAGCGAGCAAGCTTCATGCGTTCCTAAGCGCTCGCACCTAATTTCTTCGTTTTTGATAACGTCAGGAGGACGGGGATGCACGAATATAGCAAAATTAGTGAGAGAGGCTGACGAGGTGGCAGTATAGTTAAAGAATGTAGTAGTAGGTGAGAAAGCCTGGAGACAAGCTGTGCTGTTAGGAACGAGGGGGGAAAAGCTGCTCGGAATTAATAAATGGTCGCGCTCCCTTAACGCTTCTGTTGACTACCTGTGCGCGCTTTCTGAACACATCTGACCAGCCGTGGCAGCCCTAGCTGTAGCATGACGCTGCTGAGCTCAAGGTCATGCATTCGATCCTGGCTGTGGGGGCAGCCTTTTGATTGGAGTGGAATACAAAAATGTCGCAGTTTCACCCGAAAGGCGAAGCATCAGTTGCGATAGCAAATTAGTAGAGAGCTATACAGAGCAAGGATAGTAGTTTTATGAGCTGTATAAACTTAGACATGCAGCAGCACCAGCAACGCGCAGAACTGTTGTCGACGCCGTCTGCGTTTTGCCCGCGTTCGCACCGAACACGGGCGGCGTTGGTAACTGTTGCCGGTGCCTCTGGGGGCGGCTCGGAGGTTTTCGACGAGATCAGAATGGGACACTCATCGAGCTGCGTCGGAAATCTTACCCACCTTCTCGCCTCGCAACGTTTTTATATAAATACGTATTTGGTGCCACAGCTAAACGTCGCCTCCCCTCCCTCCCTGTCATCCCCCCACGGGCTTTCGCGCGACGGGAAAAGTCACGTTGGTCTCTATATATGGTGATTGTAAAGGAGGAAACGGACACTTTATTCTGCAGCCCTCCAGGGAGCACGGCGCAGAACGCGCGTTTGCTCTCCGACGTGCGTTCGCTCCCCGTGAAAGCACGCGTCCCACGCGGCCTTTCACTCGCACATACAGCATCCGGAGCGCGGCGACGATTTCATCGCCGTTGACTTCATACGGAACCTCACGGCGAGGCGACGACGACGGCAGAAATCCGCTTTGGCGTGTCCATATAATTGCTATCGCAATGAAACGTGACTGTACCTAGATTTAGGTGCACGGTAAAGACCCGAGGTGGTCAGAATTAATCCGAAGCTCCTGCTACAACGCGTCTCATATTCAGATGGTGGTTTTGGCACATAATATACCCCCAAATTTAATTATTTTCAATCGCAAAATTGACAGTCGACGCCTAATAGAATGTACATTATCTAGCGCTTGCACATACATCCAGAGACCGCTGTGGCTAACCCACATTTATTTTTGTCTGCATACACTCCAGGAGCTACATCGCTCTTTCTGTCGTGGTTCATACGATTAGCAGAAATGCTGTTATATGCGGAGCACTCGGCTAAAATTGCTATTACGGCTGGCGTGTGCCGTTTCCACAAAGGAAACGGCACCATAAATTCAACAGAACGATCCACTCGTGTCGGGATGAACGCATTTTCTGGATTGTATTGTATTTACTAAGCTCGAAGGGTTAGATGTATCTATATCTTTGTAAGGAGTAACAATCGAGCTAAAGGCCAATGGTACTATCGGCGCCTTCCACTGGTAATCACCGGCGCTATCAGCGAGGGTATATCAAAGTGAAATTAAATTAGGCGTCTGTTCCAGACTGTCTTCACGCTGAGTAAGATATGCGTAATGATGTCGTCGTTTTGTGGACTGGCGACGACGCGCGGGTGCACACGCCGGCGACGCAGCAAAACGCGAAAGGCACTAGACAGGGCTCCGTATCAGTGCCATTGCATGAACAAATTTGCATTGCAACAGCATAGGAATTCAGCCGCCGTGCTCAAAAATAAATCCTGCGCCCTCGTGTGTGTACAATCAGAACGCAGTAGCCACTGAGTCACAGTGGCGCTTATAGCCAATGTCGTTCAACACATTGCTGCACGTGGAAAATGTGAGACCAGCTATACACTGAAGATTGTATCTTACAAGACTACAAGGTTAGCCTCCTGTACCGCCGCTGAAACGTCTGAAGACTCTTCTTTCAACCCTACATTTTAATGTATCCTGCTATAGCTTAAATAAAATTATCATTCGTTTTTCAAGGATAGCTAAAGTTGTACCTAGAGCTTACCTTCATTCTTGGTTACTCTGACGAAGAGAACTGAAGCCTAAAAATTATTATCAGTAATGCCATTGTGCGGGAGCACCAAACTCAGAGTCTCATGGTCGCTATATGAAAAAGTACCAATGCGCACGCTCCTCCGGACGGAAGAGTTCCTTCTTTATCGTTTTAGCAGCGTCTTTGGGAATGCGGAGCTCGCGCATGCGAACGTGATACGGAAGCCTCCCCAAAATAGACAAAGAAAGATAAGTACTAGTGCTGTCACCGTAGTAAATACATCTAAGCATTTCTAAGAGTGCATGAAGAAAAAGAAAGATCGCCCTAAATACTAAGGTGTCATAATGATGGTACTCTTGCTAACAATATGTGAAATCAAAGCTGAGGTAATGAGTTTGTTTGCCTCTAAAGAAGCACATTGCATTGCCTGCCTGGCGATGCTAGCCAGTGCTGTTAGCCCTAAATAACATGGGCGTAACTTCTGGAATCAAATATGGCTGAACTTTATGCTGATGAGAAGCAGCGAATATCTCCATAAAGCATAACCTGGCGCCAAGAAGAGTGAATAAATCTCAAAGAAAAAGTGAAAACGAAAAGACAGAATCATAAACGCAACTTTTGCGTTAAGTTGTCGCGCCTCGATCCGCTTTCTTTGTCCCTTCTACTCAACTCTCTCTCTCTCTCATTTACTTCTTTGTTTTTTTTTTTTTTTTTTCGCAAAGGAGCCGCGGCAGCATGGACGAAACGCTGGGAAGCGAATATGCATAATGCATCCAAACTATCAACCTCTACCCATGTACCCAAGAAAGGCGTGCAAAACAGCAGAAGACACAGAGCCTGCTCTTCACTATCTATTCTTGCCTATTTCGTTCCTGTGTTTTTGCCTTTATTTGTTTTCTTCAATGTACAAAGGCACAAGAGAAAAAGACAGACTAAACAACTCATGCCACGGGCTTCTCTCGAGCATCCACAAAAAAGAATGAAAGACCACAAGACCAAGTTATCACGCTAGCATAAAATCAAGATGATACAAACGTTGCAGTAAACTAAATGGCGTGTTTAACATAAACGAGGCAGCCGTCTTCGTCGGCAGCGGCAGAGGTGTCATCATTTACTAAACAACAGCAAAGCTCACGAGTGTGACAAAGAGTAGGACCTGCAGGTCTGCAAACTTTGATAAAACAGAGTCACGTCTCGCATTACTTCAGGTTTTGTATTTTGTGTATTTGTAAAGTTGTCTACAAAGAGTTATCCTATATTACCTGTATGTTTCTTTCCTAGTACGTGCCTTGCTCTTTCTTGTTGCGACAAGATGTTGAAGGTTGAGCATTGTTGTTGACATTCCCGATGGTTTCCAGAGGGCAAGCCTACTATCTCGCCTGCTGGCGTCGAATGATCCTTATATATATTGAAATAAGGTTTATTGGCAGGAACAGGCGTAGATGTAGATTCTTGGAATACACTGGCACGGTAAGGGTGGCTAAAAACAGGTACGTCGGGCAGCGCTCTGAACCGTAACTTCGGCGTCGTCGTTCGTGAAGCGATCATGATGCTGCTGCTGATGGTGGTGTGCATCATCTTCAGTGCATGGTGTACGTCTTCTTCATCACAATATATATATATATATATATATATATATATATATATATATATATATATATATATAGTGGCGTAATCGTGTTCCTGCCGAAAATTTACACCAGCAGCGAACTAGAATACGCTTGGTTTACTGCAATATTAGCTGTTTTTGTCTGTTTGATGTCTGCGCCACCAGATGGCAGCACCACTCAGGCCGCTCTCATTTAAACCTCTTCCCTAACGCCCCAATGCCCGGTCCACCTGCGTTTACCCGATTACCGGACAAGCTAAACCTCTCTATTGTCTCGTCCTTCGAGTCTGCCGCTTCATTAAGCTTTCCGGAGTACTACTAAAAGTGAGTTAGGGCCAGGGCCCACGAAGTTGTGGACTGAGGACGCCGCCCGCCTAGGGCGAAGAGTCTCGCCTGCACATTCATTTATTAAAGTTTTATACTAGTAATATATCGGTCATTGCGTAAACGCAAGCGCTCAATCACAAGAAAGCGCTCCCGCAGTGTCTACTGTCATCTTTGGTAATATTTTGGAAAGCGCAAATAAATGTAGCATTATAAAAAATCGTTGCGAGAGTGAGAAAAAAAAAACAGAGAAAGCGCGAAAGCTTGCATTAGGCCGCGCAAAGCTCAAGACACAGCGAAGCTGGCCGATTGATTTTGCGTCTTTTGGTTGTAGCTAGGTTATCTCTCTCTCTTTCAGTATTTCTTTTTCTATCTCTCCTTCTTTCTCTCTCTTGCTCTTTCTCTCTCTCGCTCTCATTTCCTCTTCCTCTCTCCCAAAGGAAGTTCTGTTGCAATCGTGAGTACAATGCAACCTTATGGTTCTCATAAATGTACGTTCTGCAAGCGTGGGTGTATAGCCCAGTGGTTATGACGCTCGCCTTCGGAGCATGGGTACCCGGGTTGGAAGCCTGCCTTGCCAAGAACGTTCATTTTGTTTTATTTATTTATTTGTTTGTTTGTTTATTTCTCTCGGGCGGCGAGAGCAGACGCGCCAGGATGACGTCACGGCGCATGAGCAGTAGCGCGCAGCTGGCGGGAGCCCCGCCAACGCATGTGTTGTTCTGAAGTCCATGCCACTTCGCCAGAGAGCTTTAGGAGGCGTTGGCTCGGTGGAGCCGTGTTTGTGTGGCGTCGCCTGGTTGCCATGGCTACGGCGCGGCAGTTTTGTGCCACATGCACAAATAGCTGACCAGTAAAACGAGCAATCGCAAGGAATTGGGGGGCGCGCCGTCTGCTGGCAGCTTCCGGTTCGACGGACGACGCGCCCTTCGTGGCGGCATCGGCGAAGCACCCCGACCGCGCAGGCCCTCCATGTGTCGCAAGACGTGAGTGAAAAATATTGAATTTCTCAAAGTAGAATCTGCCAGAAAAATCGTAAAGTATGACTTAACCACAATCTACAGACGTGAAAGCGTCGGATTGTAATTTTGAATATTCGAGAAAACATAATTCTCTTACGCCGAAACTCAAACACCAACCCCTTTTCCAGCATTTCTACAATTCATAAAGCGGCGCACCACGGTTTCTAAGAATCCTTGCAGAAACACCATCCAGATGGCACCCGCCTCCTCGGCAGCCTACTGCAGCCGCGCGCGGAGGCGAAGTTGGACAAAACAGCTGCAGTTGTCGGGAAGCCCGATAAGCATCCAGGGACGTTTGAATGCTATCGCGTTCTCATCTTAAAAGCGAAGCTTATGCGTACTCCAGATATTTATTTCCCACTGTCTCTCGCAGAGAGAAAGACAGAAGACCCCCAGATTAAGCTGTTGAGAAACGTTTGACGAAATGGTATACATAAAATTCCAATGGCGTTTTCAGCGGGAAATTTGATCAGAGTTTACCAGTAACATGAATGCGCATAACATTTGTACTGAACTTTGCATTTTTATACATTTTTAAGTACACGTGCATGGGTCTCTTTGTGAATGCGCATGCATCCATGTGTGCGCACACGATCAGTTCAAAGTTGGAAGAGAATATATACACGGAAGTTGAACAAGTTTTTACCTTTGCTGAAACTAATAGTTGTTCTCAAGATGAAATTGGCCGCTCTCAATAGGATTGCTATGACAGAAGAAAATTTCTTTCCCTGGCCGGTCGCTATATCACGGCTGACAGGTGCGCCGAGAGGGAGTGCTCCGATAACTTCTCGTATTTCGGGTGGACTCTGCTTGTACGTGTGTGAAAAAAATGTACGCATGCGTTTGTATACAGATGGGGGATCTAGGCAGCTGGAAAGAAAGCGTTGCAACTATTGCGGCTCTTGTTTCTCGACCGATTCGCTGTTCACCCGTTCTGCATGACCCTATGCGGTGTCCCGTGGTGGAGGGGGTGGTTCATCCCACAATACGCAATTCTGGGCTTGGAGCAGAAAGCTGAAAGCGACTGATGGGAAGTCTGAGCGAAACCTAGAACTCAGGGCTCGCGGCAGAGTTGAAACTGTGCTATCGGGCTTGAGTGGGCCCTTTTCTGATGCCTGCACTGTCGTGACAAAGCGCTTTTGTTTACGGACTCGATGCATAGTGAGCGGATTTTGCCACTTGATTTTCTGTAGGCAGTTTGCTCGTCTTCCTTTTCGAAAGTTTTGCGACTGGTTTCTTTTTTATCCGCTTGAAACATCCCGTGAAATGAAAGTTCATCTCCGCTCTGTTACTCTTTGCTACCGTTTCCTCTCGTCTTTTTTGAGTCCATTGTCATGGTGAACCCTTGTCATTTCTTGGTTTATCATACTTGATTTCCTTTGATATGATCGGAACGTGCCTTTGATAGGGTGCACGTCGGGTTATCGCACGATTGCTTTTTTTTATTATTATATGGTATTTAGGAGATGTTGGCGCCTTTAATTGGTGATGGCTACTCCTTTTCACATAGAGGTATGAAAGAAAAAAAAAGGAAAAAGAATGAACCTACACGCATTAAAATTAAATGTAAACTCCAAATCACAATAGCACAAAGTCCAGTTTAAAGAGGCACTGATACAGCGCGATTTCTATGGTGCCTAATTGTGCTTGTGCTCCTTCGTGAACACTGCATTGCGAGAAAAAGGAAAGAAACATTCAGAGGCTCTAAAAGTGTACTGACACATTCGTTCCGTTGAATTCTCCTTTTTATTTTATTTGTTTGCCTTCCATCGCAGCATCGTCGTCGTGTTTATATGCAGTTGAGAATACGCGGGCATGCCAACCATTATAGCGATAATAAAGAGCCCAGTAAAAGGAGCCGAAGGACGCCGTACGCTCACCAGCTAAGGTCAATCTCTGCCCATAAGCGACAACTAAAATTTAAAAAATAAATAAATGATAGGGATCCCTTATGATACAACTAAGCCGACTTGGCAGGTGAAAGCCCGATCGCCCGAACTAAATGACACGATTAGCACTTTTTACGCTTTGTGAAGATTCTTTTGACATTTCCTTTATTTTCTTTTTTCACATTTTTTACACCTTTTTAAAGTCACTTTTGCAAGTCATCCTTTATTCTCTAAACTGAGACCATGACTAAGCACTTTCGTTGCTGAGTCATCATCACTCTGAAACCACAATTTACAGTCAATTTTGCAAGTCATCATAATTTTTTGCAAGTAACCCTTCCTATGATTCACCAAACTCCAGCCGTGACACAGCACTTTTTTGGCTGAGTCAGTCTTACTTGGACCCTCCAATCTAACATATACTTTTTTGCAAGTCACTCCCTATCGCCTTGATTCACTCTTAATTCACTCGAGTCATAGTCATAGCCTTTTTTCGTTGAGTCATTGTCATTTTTGCTTAGTCATGGTCATGACTATGACTTCTACCAGCATCTTTAAGCGTTTCCTCCACTTAGTACACGCTTCCATCTAACCATTCCACTGGTGTTTGAGTATAAATCTTTTTATATGAGTCATTTTCATTTTTCTGAGTCATGGTCATCATTGAGGCATTACTATATTCTACTATCATTACCACCATAACCATAATTGCGCTCATCACTATAATAAATTCTCGGTTCTTGGCCACTTTTCAGGGTTCTCAACCTATTTTTCCGCTTTGTCATGCTAATTGTCATAAATATTTGAACGACTATCAAGAGCATTTATCAATATTCAAATTACTCCTGTAATGACCTATCGATTGATATATAATGTTATCGTGTTTGTAATTACGGTAATGAGTTATCAATTTTTTGTACATCTCTTTCCGATTTTTGGAACAACTTTGTAAAGGTCACCTCAAAACGAGACACACAAGGTTTTCACCCTGGTAACTGCTGCGTGCTGAAAAGCGTGCCCCATCACCACTCAACCCGGGACCATGAGCTCATAGCAGGCATGAAACCCTTGCCAGGTGCACGTGCACTCCGTGTGTATGTGAATGGTTCTTGGAACCCTTGCACCTCAACGGTGGCAGTCGCAGCATACTGAGAAAAGTGACAAACGCACTGCACCAGAGTGATGGATTCATAACCTTAAGCAAATTTGAGAATACTGTAATTTCACACTGTTAAGAGGGCCCTGATCTGGCTTGGTTAATCATAGACCACGGCAAAGTGCCGGTGCAGACCAAAATATTGTTACGTAAAAGGACACAACGCGGGACTATTTACACTGTATTTACAGTACGTGAGAGACACAGTAGCCAAGATGGTGGACAGCCACCAGCACCAGAGAGAACCGTCTTCGTCATCTGCCTCAGGCTGAATGTCTCTCTCGTAGCATTACCCCCGGCGGTGGAAGCGCCGTCTCGGCGCACTTTACAAATTGTCGTTAGAGGGAGGGTGGTAGGCTTTCAGTTTGCTGACGTGAACTATGTCACTGGGAGCGATCGCAGGCAGTAAAGTCGGAGAGACGGGAACAATCTCGTAGGTGACGTCCGTGACCTGGCGGACGATTCGGTAAGGACCTGTGTATCGAGATAACAACTTCTCAGACAAGCCAACACGACGGAATGGACACCACAGGAGAACTAAGGCACCGGGTGAGAAGCGAACGTCGTGATGCCGGCTGTCATAGAGGCGCTTCTGGGACGCTTGCGAGGCCAACAGCTTAGAGCGGGCGATCTGACGCGCGTGATCGGCACGAGCGATGGCATCACGTACATATTCGCTAGGCGGCGCGGCAGCAGCCGGAAGAAGGGTGTCCATTGGTAACGTCGGTTCACGGCCAAAGAGCATATAAAAGGGTTGTGACGTCTCAGTTGGGACGACGTTTATTAGGTAAAAGTGTGAGGATGACGATGGTAACACACAGATGAAGAAGATGTGCGTAATAAACGCCCACACTAATTTCCCCCACGACGAATAACCGGCGGTATCGTGACGCGATGAATTGTAGGCGAAGGTCACGTAAGGTAGCGCCAGGTCCCAGTCACGGTGGTCAGAGAAAACATACATTGAGAGCATGTCCGTGAGGGTGCGATTTAGTCGCTCGGTGAGGCCATTTGTTTGGCGACGATACGCAGTGGTGAACTTGTGCTGCGTTGAGGAGGAGCGCAAAAGCACGTCGATTACTCGGGATAAAAATGCGCGGCCTCGACCTGTGAGCAATTGGCTATGGGGTCATGGTGTAGAATAACATCGTGGAGCAAAAAATCGGCAACGTCAGTAGCGGTGGGGAACGCTCGAGTTATTGCATACCTGGTCGCATAATCGATAGCAACGGCGACCCACTTGTTGCCGGATCGTGACTCAGGGAAAGGACCGAGAAGGTCTAAACCAACACAGAAGAATGGTTCGATCTGGATGGAGAGCGGCTGAAGCAGTCCAGCCGAGTGTGCGGCAAACCGTTTCCGACGTTGGCATTTGTCGCAGGGGGTCACGTAACGTCGAACAGACCGGGCTGAGACCGCGCCAAAGAAGCGGTGCCGGACACGGTCGTACGTGCAGGATACGCCAAGGTGACCAGCAGTTGGTTCGTCGTGAATCTCATGCAGGACCGTTGAACGCAGATGTTTAAGCACAACGAGAAGCAGCTCAGGGCCATCTGATTGGACGTTACGACGGTAAAGTGTGCCATTCACGAGGGCGAACATGCGCAGTGAGGCGTCGTTAGGCGCGGATTCCCGCCGGTCTATGAGCGATGGCAAAGAAGCATCACGACGTTGTTCGTCACCAATCTGGAGAAACTGAGACATAGACATTACGCAATGGTTAGGTTCGGTGTCTGATCCGCCTGGTTGGTCAACAGGACGGCGGGACAAGCAGTCCGCGTCCTGGTGGAGGAGGCCTGACTTGTAGGTAACGGAGTAAGAGTACTCCTGAAGGCGCATAGCCCAACGACCAAGTCGTCCCATAGGGTCCTTCAGTGAAGAAAGCCAACAGAGAGCATGATGGTCAGTGACAACACGGAAAGGGCGGCCATACAAGTAAGGATGGAATTTAGAAAACACCAAGACAAGGGCAAGACATTCCCGTTCCGTAATAGAGTAATTGCGTTCGGATTTCGATAGAAGACGACTGGCGTACTCAATAACACGATCAATGCCTCGTTATTTTTGGGCTAAAACTGCACCGATGCCATGACCACTAGCGTCTTTGCGCATTTCCGTGGGAGCAGCAAGGTCAAAATGGGCAAGAATAGGTGGAGTCGTTAGGGCGGCCATGAGCTCAGAGAAGGCATCAGCTTGTAGAGGACCACAACAAAACGGGACGTCTTGTTTGAGAAGGTCAGTGAGGGGACGTGCGAGCGCCGCAAAGTTTTTAACGAAACGGCGAAAGTACGAACACAGCCCCACGAGTCTACGAACGTCATGGACAGACCGTGGAACGGGGAAGTTCGTGACAGCGCGTACCTTCGCTGGGTCTGGTCGGACACCGGAAGCGTCAACGAGGTGGCCCAGCGCAGTAATTTGACGAAGAGCGAAGTGGCACTTCGAGGAATTTAGCTGGAGGCCAGCTCGTCGGAAAATTGCTAGAATGGTCGAAAGCCGCTGAAAGTGTGTTGCGAAAGTGGGGGAGAAAATTATCACGTCGTCCAGCTAACATAAACACGTCGACCATTTAAATCCTTGAAGCAGTGTGTCCATCATTCTCTCAAAGGTGACTGGTGCGTTGCAGATGCCAAAAGGCAAGACTTTGAATTGGTAAAGGCCGTCAGGGGTCACGAAGGCGGTCTTCTCGCGATCTAGGTCGTCCACAGCAATTTGCCAGTAGCCAGATCGAAGGTCCAGGGATGAAAAGAAGGTGGCCACATGGAGGCAGTCGAGGGCGTCGTCAATACGTGGAAGAGGGTACACGTCCTTCTTGGTGATTTTGTTGAGGTGCCGATAATCAATGCAGAAACGCCAGGAACCGTCTTTCTTCTTTACTAGTACAATGGGAGAGGCCCAAGGACTATATGATGGTTCGATGATGTCCTTCGCAAGCATTTTAGCCACTTCTTTTTGAATCACTTCGCGCTCACATGCGGACGCACGGTAAGGTCGACGGCGAATGGGCCAAAAGTCGCCAGTGTTGATTCGGTGGCCGACAATCTTAGTCTGGCCCAGGGGTCGATCACGAATGTCGAAAATATCGCTGTATGAGGCCAAAACACGGCAGAGAGCGTCGGCCTGGTCAGGCGAAAGGTCTGATCCAATCATGTTGCGAAAAATGCTGTCGTCAGAACTTGGTGACGGGGAAACTTCTTCAGCTTCGTCAGGTTGCAGTTATGGCGACAACCTCGACGTCATGGTCTGTTATAGCGGTGAGGTGGGCAAGCGACTTCTTGTGGGGCAACACTTAGGGGGTCAGACCAAAGTTTAGTAGCGGGAGGAACACACAGAACACACAGGCGACGGTATATGGCACAGTAACATTGCGCGTCAGGCGGACGTCTGTAATCGGAGAGACGATATAGCCGCCGTCAGGAACGGGAGGGGTCGATGACAAACACACGTACGTGACGGTTCGAGGCGGTAGGCGAACCAAAGCGGTGGGGCGTAAGCGGCTGACGGGTGTTTCACAGGCATCTGATACAAGAGGAAGATCGAGGCAGAGTGTTTCAGAATAACAATCAATTAAAGCGGAGTGTGCCGAAAGAAAGTCAAGGCCAAGGATAAGGTCATGTAGGCAGTGAGCAAGGAGGGCAAAAAGTACAACAGTGTGACGACCGGCAATGCTGACACGGGCGGTGCACATTCCGGTCACTTGAACAGCACCACCCTCGACAACACGTATTGTCTGTGTCGTAGACGGCGTCATAATCTTCTGCAGGCGGCGGCGTAAAGGGTCGCTCATAATAGACAAGTGTGCGCCAGTGTCGATGAGGGCGGTCACAGGAATATTGTCGACTTTGACTTCTAGGAGGCTATGGTGAGTGGGGAGCGTCAGTAGAGAATTTGCGGGGGACTATGGCATTGCAGTTTCACCTCCATAAGCTGCACTATCTAGTTTTCCTGCGGCGATCGTCCAGAGAAGGACGGCGAGGACCGCTGAGAGCGGGATTGCCGGCGTTGTGGTAACGGGGAGCGGGAGAAGCGGCGAACAGGAGCAGTGCCGTCAGAGGGAAGAGGCTCGTGAGAGGACGACGAGTAGTGTGTAGGGGAACCAGCGGCTGGACGACTAAAAGGAGTAGGGTGCATGGAGGTCTGGCGAGATGCGTAGGTCCAACGGCGACGGCAATAACGAGCAATGTGCCCGGCCTGATGACAGGAGAAGCAGATGGGCTGATCGTCGGGCGTTCTCCATTCCGCAGGACTGCGGGAGGAGACGAGAGAGGTGTAGGATTGTCGAGTGGGTCCAGAAGAATAAGGCCGAGCGCCAGGACGAGTCAGTGGGCACGCTGTTGGAAGGCCAAGATTGGCAAACTCCTGCCTCACGACAGCTTGAATGAGGGACACCGAGGGCTGCGATGGGTCACTGGCGTGGGTGGTAAAAACCGGGGGTTGAATAGGTACAGGACAGGCAACTTCAATCTCGCGACGAACAATGCGTGCAACGTGGTTAAACTACTAGGCTCAACAACACCGCCTACCGCATCAAGACAGCATGCTGCTGCATTTTTACGTAAACAGGTCATAACACTACCATCAAGTGGGAGCCCGATCATGCTGGAAACACCAGCAACAAGTGCGCCCATAAGCTGTCGAGCAAGGCATAACTCAATCACCGCTCGGAACTCCGGCTGGTCCCCAGGTGCTCTACAGCATTGCCCGGAGGCAGCTCCTGGTTGTAACCACTGTTCCAGATGACCCTCTTCCCAGGGGACTATCTCGAGGAGTTCAAGTTCTTATAAACAAAGCAAGAACAGGCTATGCCATGACAGAAGACATCATCGCCTTGTGGCAGTGGCCGCGGCCACGCAGTGACCACAAACGCCTCCAATCACCTCCGAAACTAAAATAATATGCATGCTCCAGGAAGGCAACATAAAATGTCAGTCACCTCTCGTGGGAATGGGAAGGACTTAAGACATTGCGGCAAATTTACCGGCCTAAGGAGGTGACACTTTCTGAGGACAGGGTCCGACCACGGCCTAAAGCAAAATAGATATTTAACTTACTATGGAACTTCACGTGATAATTGCTATCATAGGGAGCCATATATACATACTTTCCTTTTACCCACTTCCCCGAACAGGCCTACATCCATAATTTAAATAAATTATTCTCTCGGCCTCTTACTCTCTATCTCTTTCTTTACACTGGTTTAAATGCAATGCACTTGGCGCAACATTGTTGGAATGGAATAAAGACTGCAGTATTTAGCAACTTTATTCTCATTTTTCTAACCTTGACGCTTTCTTGGTGTTCTCGTTTTGAGCACTAACCAATATACCTAATATATTATGTGAAGAACATTAGTTACCAGCTGCAAGCTTTGTGAACAGATACGTGATCAGTAAAAAAAAATAGCTCAATAGCACAATAAACATAAATTGCCGTTTTTATTTTGAAAAGCTCTAGTAGGCACTCATTATATTATTGTTCTGGTTAGAAGAAGACTAGAGGGGTGAAAGTGAAAATGTTTGAGTAATTGTTCAAAGTGTTCATTCCTTGGTGAATATTGTGTCAAGAAATGTCCACTTCAAACATTTTGAGTAGCAATTTCGTCTTCACCGCGTTCGTATATGTGTGGATTCAGGATCAAAGATGTCGATTAAATGCCTAGAGTTACTGTCACCATGTAACCATTAGCACTAATAAATCCCATATATAATGGCTTCATAGATCAAGGCGACACTCTGTATAAAGGTAATCTTCGGAACAAAGTTAACCTTTCCTTAACGTCCTTCATTCCCGATCGGCGTTGTGATCACTGTCCTTAAAGTACACTAACTTGCTGATGGTAACACAAAACACGCTGCGTTCTTTACTGCTTCGCCGAAAGCGAATGTGTTCGCCACAACGTCAGACAATCATTCCCTAATTCTCATTTCTACGGCATTGGTCTTTCCTCTCCCACTAAAATCGCCATTGTCACTTGCATTCTTATGCTCATTATTCTCTCTCTGGTTTGCCGGCCTTCAATTAACGGTAAGACCCAATAGTTATCAAATGAATACCTTAGCTTCATATTCGTGGAGTTCAGGTAATGACTTGCTCTGAGCATACACCTTCGCCTGCGAAATATTAGCAGTGTCGCTCTTGGCCATGGTAGCGAGTGTGGAACATGCTTTAAGGCAGAAGCGGCCCAGCTAGATATTATCGATGTTAAAACCAAGCAAATGGTACTTGGACGGCAAAGATTCACATTTTGTGCACTCTCTTCTGTATTTATTTACTTTTTTAGAACTAAACAAAACCATGATGTACTAGTTGCATTATGCATTTCGGCTTTCAATGACCTTCCTCGGACCTTGCCTAACTCAATTTTTGGGATCCGCACACTTTTATTGATTTGGTGGCATAGAACATGCGCAGTGCAATGTCATGCGTGCTGGCAATCTCGCGCGCAATCAGAGCAGCCAACTCAGTTTTGCTCGTCTCAGATATTCATTTTCAGGTGTAGACACCGCAAATGAAAGCCCAGATAGCGCTGACAGATTAAAGAGAGAGCACAATAAAGGAGGCCTAATAAAAACAAAGACAGATAGGTAGGAAGGCAGGACGAAACGCAGGTAGGTCAACCAGACCAGTGTCCGCTTTGTTACCCTACAATAAGGACAAAGGAAAGGGGAAATATAAAGAGGGAAAGACTGAGAAAGGCAGCATTGAGTGCACGCGGGAGGATGCACAGGAGCACTATAAGCGGTCATTCGAGCCTGTGGACTTGAAGTACTTCACTAGTACACGAATAGTCTTTTGTGCAACCGACGTATGTTGTCATAGTCTGAGTATTTTTCACTCAGAGAATTGTTTCAAGTCCAGTTGGTTTAAAGATTTGTGGAGATAGAGGCGCGAGACGTCGTAGCGAGTACAGGAGCAAAAAAGGCGGTTGATGGTTTTCTCGCACATACACTCACGCGTCGGGCTATCGGGCATTTCAATACGATAGCATTTAGAGTTCATAATCGCCACTCCCAACGACCAATGATACAACAACGTTATCCTACAGCAGGAAAGGCTATATGGCAGTTGTAGCCCTAGCGAGGGGTCGAGCTTACGTAGTCGGCAACTGAAGACACTTGGAGAACTCCAGAAGAAGAAAAAGAACCACACGGAAAGGAGCAGGCTCGCCACTTTTGGAGTATGAAATGCTCAAATATTTCCTCTCGTGAGCACCTGCTCTGGATTTTACTTCTCAAATGCAACGTGGCCTTTGGAGAAGCCTTTTCTTTCTGGGATCACCATTAGCACATATTGTCGGAACTAGTTCGTGAACACTGGAAAGTTATATTCATACGGGAAGATATGAGTCCCCATCAAACAAAACACACTGCAGCAGAAAATGCGCTACGGTCATACGTTGGGCAGTCTATAGTGGTTATTAAACGGGCGCCACTATTCTCACGAGTAAGTGAGGTTCCGTATGCACCGAACCCGCATGCTCGTTGCCCCCCCCCTCCCCCTCCCCACCCCCACAAACACACCAGCGTAACAAGCGCCTGGCACTCACCTCTTTGCAGAAGAATCGTTCGAGGACACGTGGGTGCCGTTACAAGGCGCACCACTGCTGGAAAGGCGTCCCGCTGGGCCAGTTTTTCCGCTGGGAGAGTGCGCGAGTCATAATACATCACTAAGGCTACGCAACTATGGTCCCGCATGCACTTGGGAGCAATAATAAAGCTGGCTATTGCAGCTCGATCGAACAGCACGCAAGGAAGAACAGGAAAAGATCGAATGAGCGCGCTGGCGAGTCTCTTCCGCCGTCCCACTTTCTCCCTGAACCTTCAGCTGGTCGCGGAAGAGAAGAAGGAGTCGGTAGCCTTGCGAGAGGAAAGGTGATATAACTTCGCTTAGAAGTCACGTAGGGGCTGTTCTCCCTTCTTCGGCACCGGTGCCATGAGGGTTCGATAAACAACTGACCCTGCCTGCACTTCAGCGAACATCTAAGGAAGAAAGTCCCGAAGACCGCCGGGCACACAGACCTGGAACGCCTGCTTACCTTCGTTTCCGCATGACTGGAGACGGCAGTGCTGCAGCCGAGCTCCAGTAATTGAAAATGGAATCTTCTTCACACGCCATATGCGAAGGTGCTTTCGTCGTTTTGTGCAGTTACATCGCTGATGTTACTGGATTAGGTGGAGCGTATTCATATTTTGAGACGAAAAAAAAAAGAACGTCAGTTCGTTGAAAAGTCCTAAGATCCCAACAAGAATTCAGAATTCTTTGAAAGTATTTACGCTGTTCCACTCTCATTCTATTATCTTTTCAGTTGGAATTGTATTTCAGGCGTATTTTGCAACGGGTGGTCGTTCTTTTCAAGTCCACGTTTCACCGGCTCCATAAGAAGCGTGAAAAACAAACTTCCGTACCTTGGAAAGATTTTGTTATTGACGTTTCCCTTCTCGCAGGACTCGAGCTTATCCAGAGTCAAGAAGACCCACGCTCTCCATTCGTGATCTATCGCGTCTTGAGTCATCAGAAGAGATTCTCTGCTTTTCAAAAGAGTGAAAGGCTGCGTCCGAGCTTCCTGGTTCATTCAGACCCTTCTGATTCCACTTTTTAATGTTTTTAATCTTCCTTCACTCTTGTAGCGAAAGTGTGATGAAATGTGCTTTATACTGAAAACTTAAATCATGTTATAGAGGTTAGGGGCTTCGTAAAGATGAAAAGGACCGCGGTAGTAGTAGCTGCAGTCACGTAGGTTTTCCGGCTTAACCAGTTTCTTCGAACTTCCTTTTCAACTACGCTATCCCCCTCTTACGCGCTTTTACGCCGCCAGGGGAAGCTTCGGTAGCGCGCACTCTTCTCCAATGGGATATCATGAAGCCACGTTGAAAACATGAAAAGCGCTTGCAATGGCTCCTTGAAAACAGTTGCGAACAGCTACGTTCATGTTCGTCTGTGTGGGTGGGGTGCATGAATTGGCGGGTGCGTGTATGGGTGGGTGCTTGTATTGGTCGGTGCGTCTATGTGCTTTTGTTTGCGTGCGCACGTGTGAGCGTTTGTGGATTCCGAAGAGACTTGCTTTTCAAAGATGCTGCACGTTTTGGTAGCCGATGATCGCCAAATATAGTTTTGTTCTTCGTAATCGGTATTATTGTATGGTCCGCTCACAGACAACGCACTCAGACGCTGAGTAAACAGATGGAATATAATGTTTTCAATTATGGGCGTTTGTCAAAGAGACATGCGAGGCTCTCTGTTAGCTAGGCTCAAAAAGGACAAATTCGAGAAGATGCATGTACATGCTGTCACGTACCCAGTATTTCAGTCAGTAATAGACACAATGTGGCTCCGTGTGCCACTGTTCATAACAGTTCTGCGCGCACGGGAAGGCATGCGGAGAACTGTTATGAACAGGCACACTCTCGGTTAAGAGTGTGCCTATCAGACTATGAATGATGCAGCAGAACCTACCATAAACATGAAGTTAAAATTCTGCTTTGCTAGGATGAAAGAAGAATACGCCAGAAAAAAAATATGGCAAGAAATTTCTGTGAATATGTTCAACTTCGGTCAAAACTAAATTCTGCGGTTTTACGGGTCAAAACTACGTGATGAGAATGAGGCATTGGGGGGACTCCGTGTTAATATGGACCTCCTGGTGTTCTTTACCATGCAACCAATGCACAGTACAAGGGTGTTTTCGGATTTTGCCCCCATCGTTATGCGGCCGCCACGGCCGGGATTTGATCACGCAACCTCGTCTTTAGCAGCCGAGCACCATAGCCACTAAGAAACCACGGTGAGTAACAACGACGAAATAAGAAAGCAAGTGAAATCTGCATGTATCGGCGGCTGATGCGTATGCTAAGGGGGGGGGGGGGGGGGATGCCAAGGGATGGTTCAAGGTGAATAAGTAGTGCTCGTTGTGAATCTGTTACTTTGTCTGTTAGTGCACAATTCTTTAGAGCCCACGTTGTCTTCCAGAAGAGTCCACAACCTAATATCTGGCGCGTGACTTAGGGGAGCAGATTGAATAGTATAGTGGATTTGCGGATTGTACTGTCGCAAACGGCCATATATGTTACCATGCTGATATGGCGTATGCTAAGCGGGGGCCGCACAGCGTGAAACTATAGCATTTTTTCTGTTTTCCAATCTCCTGGCGTCAAATTGACGCGGCCCCCGACGCAAGCATTGGGCTGTGGCCCGCTGCGTTGTTTTAACAGCCCAATCAAATGCTCTTCTCGTTTATAAGAGGTCACTTTTGTTTGCTTTTAAACCAAATACCATTGCCTACGTTGACAGGCTTTGCCTATCTAATTGGCTTAGAAGGAGCGAGAAGTGCCCACAAGAGGAGAAGGTTTCGGTAGGTTCGACCTAGCGCAGTGAAAGTAGTAACCGGATGAGAAGTGCGGTGCTGGCATCTGTGATTGGTCCGCTTCTCCTTGTTACGCTTGCGGTGGCTGGTTCAAAACCGCGGCGGTGTGAAGCGGAAGGTTAAACTGACGGTAAAACGCGTGATCGGCGTTTTTTTTCCCTTCCAATTTTATTTCTTTGATAGCTTCAGCACGTAGATTAAGAAATCGGCTAAAGCGTTTCCAATGCACGTTGAGCTCTTTCGGGAACTGCCACTACCCCTAATAATATACATACATCGCCATTATGTAGCTAAAGCCATTCAGTCCTGACGGGCGGAAGTCCGGTGATGTAGGGCCTGTTTTTCAATTGTGAAGGACATCGCGCTGTTTATGGTGAGGCCGATGCTAAATTTGTGAAGTACAAGGTTTAAAGCTCTGGCGCCCAAACGGTGCTGTCAGCTCCATTCGCCATTTTCGCCGCGCTTTCGGTCTGTGAGCTGTAATTTCCATTTATGTTGTGGCGTTCATTTAGTTTCAGTCTCTTAGTCCCTGACTCCCATTTTTTGGCTCACGTATGGTAGCTAGCGATAAGAATTTGTCCTCAACCCTGGCTCGACAAACTCTCTTGATGGATGGCCCATATTTACGTGCGTACGCTAGCGTTGAGTGTTCTTTGCAGTCTCAAGAGCCCACAACACTCAGGAGAATATGCCTTATGCTTCAAAAGTGACTATCTCCAAGCACTGGCACCACTTTGCCTTGCTCTTTTCCACAATTTCGAACATGACGCTCCCCACGTGCTCGGTTTGCTTGATGCAATACCGTCGTGAACGGAATCCAGTAAGCGCGACGAAACGGTGCTATCCGAATAAACGTTAGGTGAGCGGCCGGATGACAGGATGGTGAAAATTCTGAGCTTCTTTTATATCTAAACATATACGACCATTTGTTTCTCGGGGCCAGTCGAGAATTACTTTAAACGTCATTCTCTTTTGTTGCCATTACCTCGCAGTGGTAAAATGGTAGCCCCAACAGTGAAATCAATGTGTATTTCTCGACCGAGCTTTCGTTCTTTGTTTTGCACTATCGGTTGGTTTTATTTTTGGACCACAAAATGCCTGTAACCAATTGAGTTTCAGCCAAGCTATTGTATTATTAGAATCAGTAATGCGAAGGCCATTTCTTGGAGTCTTGGTGCGCGCACCAAGACTCAGTCGTACTTTCCAGGAGAGGGTATTCTGTAAGAGCCCACCTAGTGGACTCTTACAGTGTTTGTAAGTGTTTGTCCCTAATGCTCGTTATCTAAAGGTCTAATGTAAACTTAGCTAAACTCATCTTACGCAATACACTAAAAAGCTGCCTGCATTACTGCCACAACTGGGCTAAGCCCTTATTTAATCATCACTCCAATGTCTTTTTTTCCACTTCATGCACATTTCATCTATTAATGTTTTCTTTGTCCTTATATGCTCTTTCTTGACTTCCTTTGGTCGATCTGCTAAAAAAAGTCGGAAGGGTTTACGAATACACCCATAAGAAATCGACCCAACAGTTCCGCTTCGAGAAGCAAGACATAGGCGCTGCCCCGCGCTTGAGCCGTAAAGTAAACTTTCCTGTCTGCTTACGAAAGGAACAACATAGAAGGTGAACCGTAAGCACGCAACCTACGAGTCCGAAGTTAAAATAAATAGAGGGAGACGCCTACACAATTAACGGCACAAATGGCAGATAAACAAAAAGGCAGGCAAACTTCAACCGAGCATCCCTGTCCATCGCGCGCTCTCTTCTTCTTTCCATTCGTCCTCTTTCCTTCTAGTCTTGATCTGGATTTCTGTCCAGAGTGATGCTTCGGCATTAATATACAATAGCTCCTCAAGCAAAGAATGGGCCAATGACTGCACCTGCTTTCCTTTCTGCATGCGACCAGCAGAGACATGATAAGCGGCCGACTCATTCTGACTTTCGGGATTCGAGTAAAAGAATGGAAGCTTTTGTTGAATGAAGCTAAACATAGGCACCAATAAAGTAGAATATCTGATGTAGTAGAGTAAGGCGCGAGGTTGCAGCGGTCAGGAAAACTCTCGGGAAAGGCAGTAGTAGTAGTTCAACAAATCCGTTAGTAGCGCGCATGGCAATCCATGCAAATGTTTTACCACACAGAGTAAGGCAAAAAGAAGTAGCGAGAGCAAAGAAGAGGGGGGGGGGGAGGTGTGTAGAGCCCCCCCATCATACGGGATGTGTGCCTACA